>NC_041371.1:24573588-24676088 GCF_900634415.1 Cottoperca gobio
CTTGTGTGATTTTTCTTAAACACAATTATAAGGGGAGAGCGCGAACGCAGTCCCCCACTACCACAAATTATGCAGTCGAGATTCCCACATTTGGGGAATTCGCAGGGGTCAGCACAACCGGAGTGCAATGGCCGAGCCTCGCCCTGGGTGAACCACCTTCTTGATCATGGTATCTCCCCTGCCAGGTAAGTATGAGTTGGTTGAGACAGAGACATGGGAGTCTTCCCCAGACAAAGTACTGTGTATGGCGGTTCCCATAATGCCTAGATTCCAATACCTTTAGCATTAGCTCACCTTGGCAATCAGCTTCTGCCTCTGGGAAAGCAAACACAGCCCAGCAACTGCACAAAAGCAATTAGTTTGTTTCAATCCATCAGACCACACCTACTTCTCGCTGCCATTGGTATTACAGTAGATTGGCATTACTCAACTTTACAACGCAGGGCAGAAACAGCTTTCTAGCAACAACACTGACACTTTTCTGGTCACATTGCAAAAGAAACCATAGGCCTCAAAGTGATCAGTCTCAGAAATTGGAATTATTTATGCTGCCCAACACTCTACATTCCATCACAGAAAAGGTCTGGTGTGATTTTTCTTAAACACAATTATAAGGGGAGAGCGCGAACGCAGTCCCCCACTACCACAAATTATGCAGTCGAGATTCCCACATTTGGGGAATTCGCAGGGGTCAGCACAACCGGAGTGCAATGGCCGAGCCTCGCCCTGGGTGAACCACCTTCTTGATCATGGTATCTCCCCTGCCAGGTAAGTATGAGTTGGTTGAGACAGAGACATGGGAGTCTTCCCCAGACAAAGTACTGTGTATGGCGGTTCCCATAATCCTAGATTCCAATACCTTTAGCATTAGCTCACCTTGGCAATCAGCTTCTGCCTCTGGGAAAGCAAACACAGCCCAGCAACTGCACAAAAGCAATTAGTTTGTTTCAATCCATCAGGACCACACCTACTTCTCGCTGCCATTGGTATTACAGTAGATTGGCATTACTCAACTTTACAACGCAGGGCAGAAACAGCTTTCTAGCAACAACACTGACACTTTTCTGGTCACATTGCAAAAGAAACCATAGGCCTCAAAGTGATCAGTCTCAGAAATTGGAATTATTTATGCTGCCCAACACTCTACATTCCATCACAGAAAAGGTCTGGTGTGATTTTTCTTAAACACAATTATAAGGGGAGAGCGCGAACGCAGTCCCCCACTACCACAAATTATGCAGTCGAGATTCCCACATTTGGGGAATTCGCAGGGGTCAGCACAACCGGAGTGCAATGGCCGAGCCTCGCCCTGGGTGAACCACCTTCTTGATCATGGTATCTCCCCTGCCAGGTAAGTATGAGTTGGTTGAGACAGAGACATGGGAGTCTTCCCCAGACAAAGTACTGTGTATGGCGGTTCCCATAATCCTAGATTCCAATACCTTTAGCATTAGCTCACCTTGGCAATCAGCTTCTGCCTCTGGGAAAGCAAACACAGCCCAGCAACTGCACAAAAGCAATTAGTTTGTTTCAATCCATCAGGCCACACCTACTTCTCGCTGCCATTGGTATTACAGTAGATTGGCATTACTCAACTTTACAACGCAGGGCAGAAACAGCTTTCTAGCAACAACACTGACACTTTTCTGGTCACATTGCAAAAGAAACCATAGGCCTCAAAGTGATCAGTCTCAGAAATTGGAATTATTTATGCTGCCCAACACTCTACATTCCATCACAGAAAAGGTCTGGTGTGATTTTTCTTAAACACAATTATAAGGGGAGAGCGCGAACGCAGTCCCCCACTACCACAAATTATGCAGTCGAGATTCCCACATTTGGGGAATTCGCAGGGGTCAGCACAACCGGAGTGCAATGGCCGAGCCTCGCCCTGGGTGAACCACCTTCTTGATCATGGTATCTCCCCTGCCAGGTAAGTATGAGTTGGTTGAGACAGAGACATGGGAGTCTTCCCCAGACAAAGTACTGTGTATGGCGGTTCCCATAATGCTAGATGCCAATACCTTTAGCATTAGCTCACCTTGGCAATCAGCTTCTGCCTCTGGGAAAGCAAACACAGCCCAGCAACTGCACAAAAGCAATTAGTTTGTTTCAATCCATCAGGCCACACCTACTTCTCGCTGCCATTGGTATTACAGTAGATTGGCATTACTCAACTTTACAACGCAGGGCAGAAACAGCTTTCTAGCAACAACACTGACACTTTTCTGGTCACATTGCAAAAGAAACCATAGGCCTCAAAGTGATCAGTCTCAGAAATTGGAATTATTTATGCTGCCCAACACTCTACATTCCATCACAGAAAAGGTCTGGTGTGATTTTTCTTAAACACAATTATAAGGGGAGAGCGCGAACGCAGTCCCCCACTACCACAAATTATGCAGTCGAGATTCCCACATTTGGGGAATTCGCAGGGGTCAGCACAACCGGAGTGCAATGGCCGAGCCTCGCCCTGGGTGAACCACCTTCTTGATCATGGTATCTCCCCTGCCAGGTAAGTATGAGTTGGTTGAGACAGAGACATGGGAGTCTTCCCCAGACAAAGTACTGTGTATGGCGGTTCCCATAATGCTAGATGCCAATACATTTAGCATTAGCTCACCTTGGCAATCAGCTTCTGCCTCTGGGAAAGCAAACACAGCCCAGCAACTGCACAAAAGCAATTAGTTTGTTTCAATCCATCAGGCCACACCTACTTCTCGCTGCCATTGGTATTACAGTAGATTGGCATTACTCAACTTTACAACGCAGGGCAGAAACAGCTTTCTAGCAACAACACTGACACTTTTCTGGTCACATTGCAAAAGAAACCATAGGCCTCAAAGTGATCAGTCTCAGAAATTGGAATTATTTATGCTGCCCAACACTCTACATTCCATCACAGAAAAGGTCTGGTGTGATTTTTCTTAAACACAATTATAAGGGGAGAGCGCGAACGCAGTCCCCCACTACCACAAATTATGCAGTCGAGATTCCCACATTTGGGGAATTCGCAGGGGTCAGCACAACCGGAGTGCAATGGCCGAGCCTCGCCCTGGGTGAACCACCTTCTTGATCATGGTATCTCCCCTGCCAGGTAAGTATGAGTTGGTTGAGACAGAGACATGGGAGTCTTCCCCAGACAAAGTACTGTGTATGGCGGTTCCCATAATGCTAGATGCCAATACCTTTAGCATTAGCTCACCTTGGCAATCAGCTTCTGCCTCTGGGAAAGCAAACACAGCCCAGCAACTGCACAAAAGCAATTAGTTTGTTTCAATCCATCAGGCCACACCTACTTCTCGCTGCCATTGGTATTACAGTAGATTGGCATTACTCAACTTTACAACGCAGGGCAGAAACAGCTTTCTAGCAACAACACTGACACTTTTCTGGTCACATTGCAAAAGAAACCATAGGCCTCAAAGTGATCAGTCTCAGAAATTGGAATTATTTATGCTGCCCAACACTCTACATTCCATCACAGAAAAGGTCTGGTGTGATTTTTCTTAAACACAATTATAAGGGGAGAGCGCGAACGCAGTCCCCCACTACCACAAATTATGCAGTCGAGATTCCCACATTTGGGGAATTCGCAGGGGTCAGCACAACCGGAGTGCAATGGCCGAGCCTCGCCCTGGGTGAACCACCTTCTTGATCATGGTATCTCCCCTGCCAGGTAAGTATGAGTTGGTTGAGACAGAGACATGGGAGTCTTCCCCAGACAAAGTACTGTGTATGGCGGTTCCCATAATGCTAGATGCCAATACATTTAGCATTAGCTCACCTTGGCAATCAGCTTCTGCCTCTGGGAAAGCAAACACAGCCCAGCAACTGCACAAAAGCAATTAGTTTGTTTCAATCCATCAGGACCACACCTACTTCTCGCTGCCATTGGTATTACAGTAGATTGGCATTACTCAACTTTACAACGCAGGGCAGAAACAGCTTTCTAGCAACAACACTGACACTTTTCTGGTCACATTGCAAAAGAAACCATAGGCCTCAAAGTGATCAGTCTCAGAAATTGGAATTATTTATGCTGCCCAACACTCTACATTCCATCACAGAAAAGGTCTGGTGTGATTTTTCTTAAACACAATTATAAGGGGAGAGCGCGAACGCAGTCCCCCACTACCACAAATTATGCAGTCGAGATTCCCACATTTGGGGAATTCGCAGGGGTCAGCACAACCGGAGTGCAATGGCCGAGCCTCGCCCTGGGTGAACCACCTTCTTGATCATGGTATCTCCCCTGCCAGGTAAGTATGAGTTGGTTGAGACAGAGACATGGGAGTCTTCCCCAGACAAAGTACTGTGTATGGCGGTTCCCATAATCCTAGATTCCAATACCTTTAGCATTAGCTCACCTTGGCAATCAGCTTCTGCCTCTGGGAAAGCAAACACAGCCCAGCAACTGCACAAAAGCAATTAGTTTGTTTCAATCCATCAGGCCACACCTACTTCTCGCTGCCATTGGTATTACAGTAGATTGGCATTACTCAACTTTACAACGCAGGGCAGAAACAGCTTTCTAGCAACAACACTGACACTTTTCTGGTCACATTGCAAAAGAAACCATAGGCCTCAAAGTGATCAGTCTCAGAAATTGGAATTATTTATGCTGCCCAACACTCTACATTCCATCACAGAAAAGGTCTGGTGTGATTTTTCTTAAACACAATTATAAGGGGAGAGCGCGAACGCAGTCCCCCACTACCACAAATTATGCAGTCGAGATTCCCACATTTGGGGAATTCGCAGGGGTCAGCACAACCGGAGTGCAATGGCCGAGCCTCGCCCTGGGTGAACCACCTTCTTGATCATGGTATCTCCCCTGCCAGGTAAGTATGAGTTGGTTGAGACAGAGACATGGGAGTCTTCCCCAGACAAAGTACTGTGTATGGCGGTTCCCATAATGCTAGATGCCAATACATTTAGCATTAGCTCACCTTGGCAATCAGCTTCTGCCTCTGGGAAAGCAAACACAGCCCAGCAACTGCACAAAAGCAATTAGTTTGTTTCAATCCATCAGGCCACACCTACTTCTCGCTGCCATTGGTATTACAGTAGATTGGCATTACTCAACTTTACAACGCAGGGCAGAAACAGCTTTCTAGCAACAACACTGACACTTTTCTGGTCACATTGCAAAAGAAACCATAGGCCTCAAAGTGATCAGTCTCAGAAATTGGAATTATTTATGCTGCCCAACACTCTACATTCCATCACAGAAAAGGTCTGGTGTGATTTTTCTTAAACACAATTATAAGGGGAGAGCGCGAACGCAGTCCCCCACTACCACAAATTATGCAGTCGAGATTCCCACATTTGGGGAATTCGCAGGGGTCAGCACAACCGGAGTGCAATGGCCGAGCCTCGCCCTGGGTGAACCACCTTCTTGATCATGGTATCTCCCCTGCCAGGTAAGTATGAGTTGGTTGAGACAGAGACATGGGAGTCTTCCCCAGACAAAGTACTGTGTATGGCGGTTCCCATAATCCTAGATTCCAATACCTTTAGCATTAGCTCACCTTGGCAATCAGCTTCTGCCTCTGGGAAAGCAAACACAGCCCAGCAACTGCACAAAAGCAATTAGTTTGTTTCAATCCATCAGGCCACACCTACTTCTCGCTGCCATTGGTATTACAGTAGATTGGCATTACTCAACTTTACAACGCAGGGCAGAAACAGCTTTCTAGCAACAACACTGACACTTTTCTGGTCACATTGCAAAAGAAACCATAGGCCTCAAAGTGATCAGTCTCAGAAATTGGAATTATTTATGCTGCCCAACACTCTACATTCCATCACAGAAAAGGTCTGGTGTGATTTTTCTTAAACACAATTATAAGGGGAGAGCGCGAACGCAGTCCCCCACTACCACAAATTATGCAGTCGAGATTCCCACATTTGGGGAATTCGCAGGGGTCAGCACAACCGGAGTGCAATGGCCGAGCCTCGCCCTGGGTGAACCACCTTCTTGATCATGGTATCTCCCCTGCCAGGTAAGTATGAGTTGGTTGAGACAGAGACATGGGAGTCTTCCCCAGACAAAGTACTGTGTATGGCGGTTTCCCATAATCCTAGATTCCAATACCTTTAGCATTAGCTCACCTTGGCAATCAGCTTCTGCCTCTGGGAAAGCAAACACAGCCCAGCAACTGCACAAAAGCAATTAGTTTGTTTCAATCCATCAGGCCACACCTACTTCTCGCTGCCATTGGTATTACAGTAGATTGGCATTACTCAACTTTACAACGCAGGGCAGAAACAGCTTTCTAGCAACAACACTGACACTTTTCTGGTCACATTGCAAAAGAAACCATAGGCCTCAAAGTGATCAGTCTCAGAAATTGGAATTATTTATGCTGCCCAACACTCTACATTCCATCACAGAAAAGGTCTGGTGTGATTTTTCTTAAACACAATTATAAGGGGAGAGCGCGAACGCAGTCCCCCACTACCACAAATTATGCAGTCGAGATTCCCACATTTGGGGAATTCGCAGGGGTCAGCACAACCGGAGTGCAATGGCCGAGCCTCGCCCTGGGTGAACCACCTCCATCATCATGGTATCTCCCCTGCCAGGTAAGTATGAGTTGGATGAGACAGGGGAGTCTTCCTAATTGCCTGTGCCCCTCCCCTGAGGTTGTTCTTTGTTTGTGCTTTAAATGTTTTTCTATTTCTAGCACACTTAAGCTTTATGTGCAGTTGCTGGACTGTGTTCGCTTTCCCAGAGGCAGAAACTGATGATAAACGTATTAGAATATAGGATTATGCATTATGGGAACCGCCATACACAGTACTTTGTCTGGGGAAGACTTCCCTTTCTCGGTCTCATCCATTTATATTTGTGTAAATGTTTGTTACATGAAAAGATTTTCTAATAAAAAAAATAAGAAGTCTGTTCTCTTCAGTTTAATATCTGGTATGTCCTCTAAATGGAATGCTTGGGAGGATCTGCTAAACTGAAGCCATTTTTATGGCAGAGAATTACTGCACCATGACACTTGAGAACTGTACAAGGAGGTGGAGTCCTGCAGCAAACAGACTCGACCCATCGCTTCTCTGCCTTTTGGCTAAGATCAAGTGGATGTGAGGTTGGGTATTGTTGCTGAGGAAACAAATCTACAAATCGGAAGATGGCCACACCGGCCCCCAAAGAACAGCCGATCCCGAGGGTCGGGCTGAGAAACACGCTGGGGTTCCAGGTTGTCGTGGAAGAGGTGGATTTCCTTGCGAGGGTTTTCTTCTGCAAGAAGGTTATCGTCGGGCAGCTGTGTCTGAAGGTGGAAGACGTCTACTGCATCCAGTGGAACCAGCAGGAGAAGGCTTTTGATGTCACCCTACGGACGGAGGACATCTACAGAAGAGTGGCTGAAATTTGCCAGACCGCAGCTGGGGTAAGGCCTCTTGCAGGCTACAAAGTTTTCAACTTGGACAAACCGAACTTTAGAGTGGTTACGGTGCATATGTTCAATCCCTTTGTAACAAACGCAGCACTTGTAGCCTTTTTAAAACAATATGGTGAGGTAATGTCGGCTGCTAGACCGGTGAACGACCCATTGGGGTTTTGGACTGGAAAGCGGCAGTTTCAAGTGTTGCTGAACCCTGATCCGGAAGGGCCTGGAGGCCTTAAGCACCCACCTGCCATTTTTAGCCTTGGTGGAGACCGGGGCTACCTCTACTACACACGTCAGCCAGCCTTCTGCAGGAGGTGTAGGCAGTCCGGTCACACAGAGGCTGCATGCGATGGAGTTTCTGTGGACAGGCGGGCCATGAGGCCAAGAACTGTGTTGCGCCTAAGGCCTGTCATGGATGCGGGGGACTGGACCACCTGTTCCGCAGCTGCCCCAGCCGGAGAAGATCCTTTGCCGAGGTGGCCAAGCTTGCTGGTGGGCTGATGAAATCCAAGGAGCCAGTGAAAGGAGATGGCCACACGGGCCAAGTGATGCCAGGGTTGGATATAGGCCTTACGGAGAGTGGTGTTGATGTAGGGCAATGGGGCGAAGGAGCAACCGACGCCGGGGGTGCGGATGCACCTTTGACTGACATGGAAGTGTCTTTGCCTGCACCCACTTCAGGCTTGGCTATCAATCCCGACGAAGTCAGGGATTATGAACTGGGCCGAGGAGATGGAGAGACTTCTCAAAGAAGAGGAGGAGGGAGCCGTTTCTGAGGGGATGGGATTGTGTAATTCATAATGGGTTCATTCAAGGTGCTAACATTGAATGTGAGAGGAATGAGGGACACAGTTAAAAGAAGGGTGGTGTTTGATTATGTGGGATATCTTCAAGTTGCTATGTGTTTTTTGCAGGAGGTACACTTGCGGGATAAGGGTGATGTTGCAAATTTTACAAGGGAATGGACGAGAGGGGACTCAGTATGGAGTGTAGGGGGGGTCCACTCTACAGGGGTTGGGATTTTATTTTGTTTCAAAGAGATAAGGGTGGATTTTTCCTTTGTTATTGTGCAAGGGAGGATAATGGGAGCAGATGTTACATGGGGGACGGTCAAGCTGAGGGTAATTGTAGTGTATGGGCCACAAACCTCGGCAGAAAGGCAGGAGATGTTTGGGCTGATAGAACCGCACATGGCGACAAATAGACAGGTCATTATTGGGGGTGATTTTAACGTAGAGTTAGGAAAAGGAGTTGATACGAGCGACGGGTTCATCGCCAACCTCATGGCTAGTCATGGCCTGGTAGATGGGGCGAGGGTGGTCAGGCCGCGGGTGGTTGGTCCCACATGGCGTAACTCACAAGGGATAGAAAAAGTGTTGGATTACATTTTCCTTTCAAAGTCCTTGGTTTTGTTGGCGGGCAGTTTGCTCCCTGTGTTTTTTTCGGACCATGATGGTTTGCTACTGGAGGTGCGCTCGTCTGTTCCAGTTTTTGGGCCTGGGTTCTGGCGCCTTAACACCAGTATCTTGGAAGAGGTTGTTTTTGACAGAGAATTTCGAGCACTCTTTCAAGGACTGGTTGGACTTAGGCCTATGTGTTCTGGGGTGACAGAGTGGTGGGAGGCAGCCAAAGAGCGGATAAAGGGGTTTTGTGTGGGGTATAGTAAAAGGAAAGGGAGGTTGGCGAAGATGGCGGTGATCCGCCTTCAACGCCTTCTTGAGTTTGAGTACTCCAGGGGAAACTCTGGTGGTACGGTAAATCAGCGGGTTTGTGAGTCCCTGAAAGCACGTCTCAGGAATGTCTTTGAGTGTAGAGCTCGAGCATACCTGTGGAAGTCACGTCGAAATTTCCATGAGGAATTTGAGACGTGTTCCGCTGGTTTTTTCAGCACAGTAAGGGAAGAGAGGGCCAAACAAGTGGTGCTAGGGGTTAGGGATGGGCAGGGTAGGGTGGTGTCAGATGAGTTGGAGATGGTTAAGGCCGCTTCCGACCACTACAACACAATGTTTATGGAGAGAAAGGTAGAGAAAGAGGGGGGGGAGGATTTCCTGGACTGTATGACTCAGCGGGTGCCTTTGGACATAGCTCAGGCATTGGAGTCACCGCTCACTCTTGAGGAGCTTGAGGGTGCCCTCTTTAGAATGAACAGGCGGAAGGTACCCGGTATCGACGGGCTGCCGGTGGAGTTTTATCTCAAGTTTTGGGACATACTCGGGCCGGTAGTGTTGGAGGTATTGTCGGCAGTGCTCTGTATAGGTGCTATGGGAGGGTCTTTGGCCACTGGAGTTATCTCCCTTCTGTTTAAGAAAGGGGACCATATGAACTTGGAGAACTGGCGTCCATTGACCATGCTTTGTGTGGATTATAAACTTCTGGCAAAGGTGCTAGCGGATCGACTAGGAGCAGCACTCCCACACGTGGTCCATGTGGACCAGACATGCGGAGTGGCGGGGCGTTCGGTGAGATGGAATCTGCAGCTCATTCGAGACGCGGTCGCTTAGGCAGAAGACAGGCAATTGCCGCTTATGGTGGTTGGCCTCGACCAGGCGAAGGCGTTTGACAGGGTACACTGGGGTTTTATGTTCAGGGTACTAGACAGGTTAGGTTTTGGCCAGGGGTTTATAAGATGGGTACAGGTATTGTACACAGATGTGGGGAGCATGGTCTCAGTCAATGGTCACTTAGGGGATGTTTTTAGGTTGCACTCAGGGGTAAGACAGGGGTGTCCGCTCTCACCGCTGCTCTACATCCTCTACATGGAGCCCCTGGCGGCAGCTATTCGGGCTGACCCAGGTGTAAAGGGTTTCCTGGTACCTGGTAGCGGGGGCCTACGGGTTAAGCTTTCTCAGTATGCAGATGATACTACACTGCTGCTGGACAACGACGCTTGCCTGATTCGGACCTTGGAGATTTTCCAGAACTTTGGTCGGGTGGCTGGTGCAAAGCTTAATTGTGCCAAGTCCTCTGTGAAGTTCTTTGGGCGGTGGAAAGACAGGACCAATGTACCAGGGGGGCTGGCGCTCTGCATTGGACCTCTGAAGGTACTAGGGGTTGGCTTTGAGACAGCTCACAATGCCACGGCCAATTGGACCAGGTGCTTTTTAAAAGTTCAGAAGAAGCTCACGCTCTGGAAGAGCAGGATGCTTGACCTTTTATAGGAAGGTACTTGTTCTGAAGGTAGACGTTACTGCCATCTCTCCTGTACTTGGCCTGTATCTACCCACTGCCAGTCAGTATGAAGAGGCCTCTTGTGCGCCTCGTGTTTTCCTTTCCTATGGGGCGAGAGATACGAGTATGTGGCGAGAGCTCGAATGTTGGCTGGGATTTGAGGCAGGGGGAAGGGATATGCCTCACCTCCCGCTGAAACTGGACTGCATTTTTGTTTCTTTTCTGTGTAAGGAGTTATCCGCTCCGGTGGTGCATCCTTCGGGCTTTTTTTCAGCGGCTCTTTTTTTCCTATCAGGCCAGACGCTTCATGGTCTGGAGTAATACGTCCTCTATAACGGGACAACATATTAAACAGATTTTTAGCATCGGGAGCTCCATTCACTCCGCTCATTGACCCAGTATTGCAGTGTCTCTGGGAACGGTGCACCCTTCTCTTATATGTGGAAAACCAAATACCAATGCAAACGCATCCATTGGTCCCTCGTTTTGACTCTGGGCCAAAAGACTGGGGGTAAATTCCAAATACCAGGCCAGACCTATTCTACTCCCACATAATCACAGGGGAAATATTTTCCCCCCTTTCTGCCAATCAAAAGTGTGATTCTTACTGGTGTTTTTGTAAGGCTTCATCTTGCTTTTGATTCTGCTGACTTTTCCCCCAGTTCTTTGGCCCAGCACCCATCACTGGCACAGTTTAGTCAAATGAACTGACTGAATGACAGACTTAAACAGGGGTAAAATTTATACAGTAAATATATCAACACTAGAAGAGAGATATATAGCTTTATAATACAATACACAATACAAAGAATACTCTAAAACTTAGAATACATAAATATGCTAAACTATTACAACTAAAATATAAGCAAAGGATAACATAATATAGTTGCCTTTTATAATAACTGAAGGTTTTGATTATTGATATATTTAGATCGTATTGACCCAGTAAAAGAGGTGAAATACTGCACCTATTTCTTTGGAAATTACACATTGAACCTTTAATCTTTTTGAAATATTTTGTGTGAAGAATAAACAATATAGCAAAAATACAACATGATGTGATCAATTATGAAAAAGATGGATCCAGGAGGATGTCAAAAAAGGTTTCCCAGTGCCTCAAAAAATATATATTAACGTGAGCATCAGGCAGTACCAGGGCACAGAGGCACAGCCACAATTCATGATCCAGACTTAACCTTCAATAGTGGCAAACTTCCAGATTTGAGACAGAAAGGTGATGCCCCGGATGCTGAGTTAGTAACATGCCTTTAAGCTTATATGTGTCACGGTGGAGAAAAGGTGAGGAACAAAATGCACACGAGGTGATTATCAAAAAGAGGTTTTTATTCAAAAAAGCTTACAAAAATATATAACAAGGCAAAAAGTAAAACTGAAAATACAAACTAGGATGACAGGAGGGAACACAAGGGAGCACGGGGAGGCACGCAAAAACGTTAAGTAACAAGGGTGTAACATGGATGACGAACCAACAAGGAACACTGCGACAGACAGAATAATCATTTTAATAATCATTTTTGTACAGAACAGTGGAGCTTTTATTTCGTAAGCCAAATCTATTAAAAATATTGTCAATAATATAAATATGAATATGGGAGTTTTGTAACACTGTCAAATGCAAACACAGATACAGAATAAAATAAACTAAACAACCAACATGTGCTGTACCCTGTCTCACTATGTCACTTCATCCATCTCATATCCATTGAATATGTTGTTTTAAAAAATCCATTTCATCCTATAAAATGTTCAATTTGAAACACTTTTTGGAAACCTTTAAATAATAATGAATTGTTTGATTTCAACATAATTTGAACTGTCTTGAAGTCTTGACATTTTTGTGATTTTAATTTGACACTGAGTTTGGTTTCTTTTTGAATTCCTCAGTTGTTGTGAGAGGGTAAAATAAAATGTAAGACTAAAGATTTTCCTTTTGGATTAACCTTATAGTTAGGGCTCGCTCAGGCTTGCCTTGGATCAGCCCCTAGTTATGCTGCTATAGGCTTAGACTGGGGACACCTCCCTGCTCTCCTCCTTCTCTTCATCTCTCCTCCCCTTCTCTCCCTCTCTATCTGTATACATGTATGTAAATGACCGGAGTTTCTGTGTCTCTCATGTGCAGAAGAAAATGCTACTCTTGGTGCATGCACAGCCGAACGCCGGCTTCCCACATGGAGAGCATACATTCGGCGTTTGATTGACACTTCATTTGAGCAAGCGATTATCCCGATGATTGGGATATCATGTAGCCAATGAATGGCTGAACAGTTTGATATGTCATTTCCTATGTTTTCTTTTTACAAATGTTATTTCTTTTCAAAATTATATTTATCATATTCAAGTTCAGGAGGAAATAAAAAAAAAACACAAACATATTAAAAAAAATGTTGTTTATACTTCACTTACTTTGTGTCATTACTACTAACAGGGAATATGGGGAATAGTTATTTATGAGCAATAAAAATATATTTTATTAATAAATATTATAATATTTCCAAATTGCACAGCCTGGTGTTACTCTCAGAAAAACCTGTCCAATATAAGTTTGTTTCCCTTTTATCTGAATTTTAACCTGAATTTGATAACACTTGGTGTTATGTTTCTATTGTGTTTTCCAGCTCACCAGCTATACACATCTTCAGGCATCCTTTCCATTTTCTTCAAATTTAGTATATTCAGACCACTATTACTCAGTGCCAGAAGCACTTGGAGTGATTCTTCACTGTTTTGAAAGAACAATAAGAGAGTTGTCTTTTGAAAGAGACCAAAAAGCCTTGTTCTTACGCTCTCAAACCCTACATGGAAAACAATAAAGCCAATTTTATTTGTTACTGTGTACCGCCCTCCTGGTCCGTATTCTGAATTTCTATATGAATTCTCAGAATTTCTATCAAGTTTAGTCCTTAAAACAAATAAAGTAATTATTGTAGGTGACTTTAATATTCATGTGGATGTTGATAATGACAGCCTTAATAATGCATTTATCTCAATATTAGATTCAATTGGGTTCAGTCAGAGTGTACATGAACCAACTCACTGTTTAAACCACACTCTGGACCTTGTTCTGGGATATGGTGTTGAAATTGAAAGTTTATCAGTGTGTCCACATAATCCTCTTTTATCAGACCATTTTTTAATAACTTTTGAAGTCCTGTTACTGGACTACAAGCCAGTAGGCAAAATATCCTATGCTCGATGTCTATCTGAAAGTGCTGTGACAGAATTTAAGGAAGTGATTCCATCAGCACTTAATTCAATACCAGGACACAATATCAATATAACGGGGGACTCCAATGCTAACCTTAGTCCCGCCCAAATTAATCATCTTGCCGATCTTGTCGTTGGCGAACGAGACTATGAAGCCATAGTCAATAGCTCAAGCGACATTTTGAGAGCGAACACAAAGATGACATTGGGAAACCTTTAAGTGTTTTTGAGAGAAAACTTGATGAACTCAAGAAACAAATGACGAAGGCACCATCACAGTTTTTTTCACCGGGGGAAAATGCGAACGCTAAAGAGGCATCATACAGGGTATCCCTTCTCATCGCAAAAACAGGTAAACCTCATTCGATAGGTGAGAATTGAGTCAAACCAGCTGCCAAGATCATGACTAGGGAGAAAGCAAGCAACGAAATTAACAGGGTCCCCCTTTCCAATGACACTGTCCAGCGCCGAATAACAGCCATGGCTGAAAATGTGAAAGATCAGCTGATCACATGTTACGCCAAAGCCAGTTTCGACTGATATCGGGAATGAGGCAAATCTGCTGTGTTTTGTAAGGTACATTTATTTACATTTTACAGTTTGTGTTCGGGAGGCAGACACCCTCTCCACAGTTAAGAGCAGGCTAAAGACTTTCCTTTTTGATAAAGCTTATAGTTAGGGCTGGCTCAGGTTTGCCTTGGATCAGCCCCTAGCTATACTGCTATTTCATTATCACTCACAAGTCACACATCAGTCATCACACACATCAGTCTATTAAGCCGCCCCCCCCATCCCTCTGAACAACCAATCACAAATGATTTCAGGTTTCGCACTCTGATTGCAGGTGCGCGAGATAATTGCTCCGTCACACTGGGAAAACTAGCTTACAGCACTATGCAAAAATGGCAAAGGAATATAGGAAATGAAAATATGAAGAGGAATATCGAACATTTAAAGAGGACTGGGAACTCGAGTTTTTCTTCGTCTCCACCGGTTCGGGAAAATGCATCTGCCTGCTTTGTGACAACGTCATTTCACAATTTAAAAGGTCCAATTTGCAGCGCCATCACGACACAAAACACCCGAAGTTCAGTACCGACTTTCCGAAAGGTGGAGAGCTGAGGGTGGAAAAGCTGGTGAGACTCAAACAGAACCGAACTGCTCAAAAAAACGTATTCCACACTAATATGAGTGAAAGAGCGACAGAGGCCTCCTACAAAATCACACATGAACTGATGAAAAAGATGAAGCCATATACTGATGGAGAAATGGTGAAGGATTGCATACTGCTAGCTTGTTCAACGTTGTTTCCTGAGAAAAAAGACCTGGAACGAGAGGCAAAAAAAATTCAACTGTCGGATTCTACTGTAGCTAGGAGGGCATCAGACATTTCAGAGAACATTGCACATACTCTTAAGGACAAACTGTCATCCGCTGAGTTTGTCAGCCTTGCAATGGACGAAAGCTTGGATATCAATGACACACCACAATTACTCATCTTTATCCGAGCGATCAACAGTAAGTTTGACATTACAGAAGAACTGCTTGACATGGTTTCACTGAAAAATGGAACAACGGGCATTGAAATAAAAAACGCTGTGCTGGAAACATTAGAAAAGTTTAACATTGGAACAGAAAAAATCACAGCATTCACAACAGATGGCGCACCGGCGATGCTTGGTAAGAGGAACGGAGCCGTGGCTTTGCTGAAAGAAACGCTGAAAAACGGCGGGGTTGCTGCTGAGGGTATTTTCTCATACCATTGTATTGTGCATCAACAAGCCTTGTTTGCTAAGTTCAAATGTCTGAATGAAGTGATGGCAAATGTAATCGAAGTGGTTAATTATATCAGGGCCCGTGCAAGAAACCACTTAAAATTTAAACTGCTGTGCGAGGAGTTTGACACTCACTATGGAGATTTGGTGTTACACACCGAGATAAGGTGGCTGTCTAAAGGACGTATGCTTGCACATTTCATGGACCTGCTTGAACCCCTGAAATCCTTCATTGTCGGCCAAGGGGAGACTTCCCGATTTTCCTTTTTGGATGATAAAGAGTGGGTGCTGTCTGTTGCGTTCCTGTGTGACATTACACAGCACTTGAACGAACTTAATCTCAAAATGCAGGGAAGAAACAAGACCGTGTATGAGCTCTACACGGCTGTCAGAGTATTTTCTGACAAACTGGATGTACTCGAACAAAGTGTCCGTGGTTCTGATTACCGTTTCTTCCCCACCGTGCAGAAAGTGATGGCGATGCATGCACACTGCTCTCCTGCCCTGTCAATCACAATTCTGTGACGTGCTAACTGAGCTCAAGCAAAACTACGCATCAAGATTCCACGACTTCTAGGACCATAGCAATATTTTTCTACTTGTGAAAAACCCATTCCTGATTGAGGTCAATGAAATGAAGCAAATAAGCGACCAGCTCGGACTTGTGCAGCTTCAAATGGAGTTTGTGGAGTTAAAGAGCTCAGATGAACTTCAGCGTCAGTTTCGGATTACAGATGTCGTGGACTTTTGGAAACTGGTGGGGCATCTACCAAATATCTCCAGACTGGCAAGACGCATCATCTCAATGTTTCCGTCCACATACCGGTGTGAAGCAGCATTCTCTGCGCTCTCAAAAATAAAATGTCGCAACCGAAACAGATTGAGTCTGCGGCACACAACAGAGGCCCTTCGGATCGCCGTTTCCAACGCAGAGCCCGACTTCAAATCACTTGTGCGGCAGAAGAAGTGTCAGAAATCACATTGAGTGTGAAGTAAGTACAACATTACTCTTCTGACTCTTCTTCTGCTGTCTATAATCTGCTGTTATATGGACTGTGATTATCAGTAAACATGCTGTCTGTTATCTGTTGTTATGGGCAGTGATGATCAGTAAACATGCTGTCTGTTATCTGTTGTTATGGGCAGTGATGATCAGTAAACACACTGTCTGTTATCTGTTGTTATGGACTGTGATTATCAGTAAACATGCTGTCTGTTATCTGTTGTTATGGGCAGTGATGATCAGTAAACACACTGTCTGTTATCTGCTGTTATGGACTGTGATTATCAGTAAACATGCTGTCTGTTATCTGTTGTTATGGACTGTGATTATCAGTAAACATGCTGTCTGTTATCTGTTGTTATGGGCAGTGATGATCAGTAAATATGCTGTCTGTTATCTGTTGTTATGGGCAGTGATTATCAGTAAACATGCTGTCTGTTATCAGTGTGTTTACTGATCATCACTGCCCATAACAACAGTCTGTTATCTGTTGTTATGGGCAGTGATTATCAGTAAACATGCTGTCTGTTATCTGTTGTTATGGGCAGTGATGATCAGTAAACACACTGTCTGTTATCTGTTGTTATGGACTGTGATTATCAGTAAACATGCTGTCTGTTATCAGTGTGTTTACTGATCATCACTGCCCATAACAACAGTCTGTTATCTGTTGTTATGGGCAGTGATTATCAGTAAACATGCTGTCTGTTATCTGTTGTTAGGGACTGTGATTATCAGTAAACATGCTGTCTGTTATCTGTTGTTATGGACTGTGATTATCAGTAAACATGCTGTCTGTTATCTGTTGTTATGGGCAGTGATGATCAGTAAACACACTGTCTGTTATCTGTTGTTATGGACTGTGATTATCAGTAAACATGCTGTCTGTTATCTGTTGTTATGGACTGTGATTATCAGTAAACATGCTGTCTGTTATCTGTTGTTATGGACTGTGATTATCAGTAAACATGCTGTCTGTTATCTGTTGTAATGGGCAGTGATTATCAGTAAACATGCTGTCTGTTATCAGTGTGTTTACTGATCATCACTGCCCATAACAACAGTCTGTTATCTGTTGTTATGGGCAGTGATTATCAGTAAACATGCTGTCTGTTATCTGTTGTTAGGGACTGTGATTATCAGTAAACATGCTGTCTGTTATCTGTGTGTTTACTGATCATCACTGCCCATAACAACAGTCTGTTATCTGTTGTTATGGGCAGTGATTATCAGTAAACATGCTGTCTGTTATCTGTTGTTAGGGACTGTGATTATCAGTAAACATGCTGTCTGTTATCTGTTGTTATGGACTGTGATTATCAGTAAACATGCTGTCTGTTATCTGTTGTTATGGGCAGTGATGATCAGTAAACACACTGTCTGTTATCTGTTGTTATGGACTGTGATTATCAGTAAACATGCTGTCTGTTATCTGTTGTTATGGACTGTGATTATCAGTAAACATGCTGTCTGTTATCTGTTGTTATGGACTGTGATTATCAGTAAACATGCTGTCTGTTATCTGTTGTAATGGGCAGTGATTATCAGTAAACATGCTGTCTGTTATCAGTGTGTTTACTGATCATCACTGCCCATAACAACAGTCTGTTATCTGTTGTTATGGGCAGTGATTATCAGTAAACATGCTGTCTGTTATCTGTTGTTAGGGACTGTGATTATCAGTAAACATGCTGTCTGTTATCTGTTGTTATGGACTGTGATTATCAGTAAACATGCTGTCTGTTATCTGTTGTTATGGGCAGTGATGATCAGTAAATATGCTGTCTGTTATCTGTTGTTATGGGCAGTGATGATCAGTAAACACACTGTCTGTTATCTGTTGTTATGGACTGTGATTATCAGTAAACATGCTGTCTGTTATCTGTTGTTATGGACTGTGATTATCAGTAAACATGCTGTCTGTTATCTGTTGTTAGGGACTGTGATTATCAGTAAACATGCTGTCTGTTATCTGTTGTTATGGGCAGTGATGATCAGCAATGTGTGTTTTGTGGTTGCAGTGAAAATAATAAAACACAGTTATTGCACTGTACATTATGCTTTTCATTCCTTAGTAACATATTACTATTATCCATATTCTCAAATGCATAATGGTTTCAGGGAGGAAAGGAGCGTTTTTGGATTGTGGCTCTTGCAAAAACCCGGACCCGGACTTATAATCAATAAATTATTAAGGGATTTTCAATTTTGACCGGGCAGCTTTTCTTGTTTTTACGGCACTGGTTTAGCGGTTCAGGAAACTCACAGACCAATTGCATGCGAGTTAAGACATCTCACGTAATGCTACTCAGCCAATCAAATCTATGCATTCCAGGCGGCAAACATTGCGACTCTGAATACAGACAAATGAGGTGAGAGGCGAGTGACAGACGGATAGCGATTAGACGAGTTAGCGATACAGGGAGAGAAGCCTGAGAGACGAGTGATCCGCAGACAGGGAGAGAAACACAGACGGAGAGACAAGTGAGCATCAGACAGGGAGAGAAAAATAACTACACATGGCGCTCTCTAAGAAGAGAAAAGTGGACAGTGAAAACAGTGTCAATGTAAAACGCCACTATGAGACAAAGCACAACATTTTTGACCAAACATACCCACTAAAGTTTGAACTGAGGTCACAGAAAATAAGCAGCCCTCAGAGTCCAATATGATCAATCCAGCAGAGGATCCTGATTCACTGCCCAACAACGTGCAAAGGTTTCCTCAGAGTTGCTTGGATTTGGAACACAAAAAACATTTACTGATGGAGGGGCTGTCAAGGAATGCATGAATGCAGGAGCTGAAACCTTACTTGAGGGGAAATCAAAAATGAAGCACTTTATTTTAAGATGCACAATGTTTCAAAAGCTATTTTATTTATTTTCTCCATTTTATTTTTAAATGCAGCCTGAGAAGAACATTATACATGTCTACAGTATTAGTTATCTGTACAATTCAATGTTAAGTGACAATAAATATTGTCAAAATGTTTTTTAATTGTTCTTTCTTTATTTGATTTGACAGTTTACATTCAGACGTTGATACAGCTACTAGGCCAATTCAATATATATCACACTAATTCATAACACAAGTTAGACATTATGATGTTCTAGACCTTGAGGAAATGATCTCTAACTGGACCTCTTTGAATTTTAGTTGAATACCCCTGGTCTAAAGGATAGAAATGTTGTACTTGTAATGGCGCTTATTGTTTGTAAAATGAATCATGTGAATATATATAAACTAGAGAAATGTTATGAAAACTCTTTACCAGTAGGTGGCAGTATACTGTTACATTTAAGAGGTATAAACATATTTTTAAGAGCAATATTGAATGGATATGAGATGGATGAACTGGCATAGTAAAACAGGGTACAGCCTATTCTGATTGAGATGTTCCTGTTGTGTTTAGAATGCCTAATTTTTTTTTGATTAATTGGTGTACACAAGGTGTATGTGAACACTGGGGCGAAAAGTCAGAATATTCATGTGTGAATATTCACTTTATTTTTTAAAGGGGGTAGGACTTGATAAGTATTCACTTCTTCACACTCCAATTAGACATGAAATACTTATTTATGTTGTATGTTTGTTGGATATTCTTTAAAAAATGTTTTATACATGTTCAAAATAAAATGTAATTGTTTGAATGCCTGTTTTTTGTCTGTTTACTGTTAGATCATATGCCAACAATTATCCAGGTTATTATGTATTTATTGCTGTTCATTTCATTTGGTATTTGATGTTATGGGTTTATTTGCAACCTAGTTATATGCAGCATTTATTTACTTTGTATTTTTTATTTCTGATCCACACATCTCGGTATGGAAGAATGAACATGTGTCTATCATGTGGCAATAAATGGACAATTGAAAAATAAAGAGACATTTCTTTTTTTCTTATCGGACACCTGGCCCTGGTTTCAGTTGCAACCCCAGCACCACCTGTGCTCACCATCTTTACACTCCACCTTCATCACTGTAGTGCCATCTTTACCCTGCACCTTCATCACTGTAGCACCATCTTTACACTCCACCTTCATCCCTGTAGCACCATCTTTACACTGCACCTTCATCACTATACCACCATCTTTACACTGCACCTTCATCACTGTAGCGCCATCTTTACGTAGCATCTTCATCTTTAAACTGCACCTTCATCACTGTAGCACCATCTTTACACTGCACCTTCCTCTCTGTTTCAAAATACAGCACTCTTTGGTACAAAACTTATGCTTTGAATTTTCCACCGTAGAAGGAGATAGGACTAAATCCAGCCTCAGTTTCAGTAGTTGTTTTTTTTTGTAAACTGTCTTACATCAGAAAGACTATCAACAGTGGATGTTACAAGTCCAACCTGTATACGTTATATTTAAGGGGAATCCAGTGATGGATATATTTACACATTAAAATACAAATTATTTTAATTTTCTCCCCAAATATTTGCAACATTAGCTTATACAAATGTACATTTGTGCTGAAGAAATAAAGTTAAATTGTACAGAAGAAATTAAAGCATCATTAGAAATGTAACAAGGCTGTCAAAAACAGTCACTAGACATTGAAATCATAATTTTGCCTTTATTAACAGTACATATACTACAATTCTTCTTATGAAGCAAAGAAGCCATTACTACAAGCATTGCAGATTAATTGAATAGCTTTTGATCCATATCATTTTAAAAATGTATACATAATAACAACTTAGACATATGGTAACAACATGTATAACAGAATTACCTATTAAAAAAGGTTTTAAGTTTGCTGTTTTATCATGTAAACTTGACGATTTCTGAAGATGTGAGGCAAAATTCATAATGAGAAAAAAATAAGAATGAGCACTTATGATGTTGAAAACATTATGGTCAACAACCCTGCCTCAATGATGAGAAGGGGAAATAAAAATACTTGGATAGATTTAAGCAGGGACATCAAGGCTTTCTGGAAAGGGGAAAAAATGTAGGTCACTGCACTACTGTATATGACTGTCGGGTCCTGGTATTGTGCCACAAAGTGACCTTCTGCTCTGACTCGATTCTCCTCTGACGTGAATAGATCTGTATGTCCCTCCCGTATTAGTCTGCCACGACGGTGGCAGAGGGTAGCAGCTCTGCTCCAAAAATCTTTAGACACCTTCCCACGGAGAGCAGGTTGAGAATTCCTTTGCCTGTAAAAGAATGTAAAAAGGAATACAGTGATGCCATTTCTTAATAACAATGATACTCAGATATCTGTACTATTATATGATATACAACCAAGTAAAGTATATGAGGAAATTGTAGTTCAGTAAATAGAGATAGGGTAACGAATTTAAATAAGAATCATCATCTGTTCATCTCAAACGTTGGTGTTTGAACAATACAACATAACATAACATGCGTGCATTCCATGCTTACATAAATCTCTCCATCCCTATTTGGCAAAGTTGAAAAGCCAGGTTGGAGGTGCACAACCTTGTCATGTTGTCATCCTCTCTGGATCCGTTAATTGCAGTAGAGCCTCCTTTATTGGGTAATAGAAAATAATATACACCTTGTTGAAATAGTTCTGCAAGCACATTGATTTATGTCAGTGTGGCTGTAAAATATGAAGTTTGACTGCTTCGTTTCCCCGTTAATAGTAGGCGCTGTTTCTATCGATTCATGGTTTGTTTAGGTGCTTTAGAAAGCTCGGAACTTTCTAGTTTCTAACGATATCAAATATGTTATCGCATAGTTACGGGAAAATTTGCCCTGATCCTTTGAACGAAAGATGTTTTTGCACAACTTTTTTTATTAAAATATTTTGTAATAACACATCATTTGGAAAATATGCAGTTGGTTTATGGATTTTGAAAGCTGTAGACCCCATGTTTTTAAAACAGTATAACATGCTGACTGTGAAACAGTCACATTAACACTATAGGAAACAATGTATTCACTATCAGCTCATGTTAACGATCTCACCACTGATGAGCATGACAGGTGAACACACAGTTCCCTCCCTGGAGAGGGACAGCTCGCCGCAGCCTCTGGACGGCGAGTAACTCGCAGCTCCGACCAATGCAATCAGGAGGCCACAAGTGACAAACTTTGAATCAAACCATATGTATGTTTGTATGTATCAAATGTAATTAATAATATTTTATGTAGGTCAAGCTAATGCTCTGCGAGTAATAGCCTGCGTCTAGCGAGAAGATGAAATAGGACTGATCTCGTCGATGACACTGGAACTTATACATGACTGGGGTAATTCGAGGTCCCATGTGACTTGACCTGCGCATGCGCGAGACAGAAGGTATTCAGTGTTAAGCACTGCCTCTGGCGGTCACTAAGGATGAAATAGAACTATTAATATTCTTAAAATCATAAATAGGGGTTGATAATAACTGTCACTACAATAAAGTAGATGCATTAGCTCAAAAGACATTAAGTCTTTAAACAACGTGGTATGGTCCTTCCTAGTGAATCAATATGTTGTACATAAATCAGATGTTATATAGAGTAGGAAGTAGTAGGGGTCAATCGCCATTTCTTTTTACACTGTTTTCTCCTGTTTTGTTTTACTATGTTTTCCACATGGTTGGTTTGGGGACCCGGGAAGGGACTCTAAAACTCTTAAATTGTGGCCTTCTACCCCGACTGGGTTGTAATACTGCAGTAGCATTAAATCATAAAAATATAAATCAATCAAGAATCCAATATCAATGTTTAGGATTTAAAACATAGCAGAGTGTATGTACAGTTCTTTAGTCTACTTTAAGTAACCGTTTTTGTCCTTAACTTTGATTAGTACGCTTCACATGCTACTCCATTGTGTCATGTCACATCTAATTATATCAGTATTTCAAGGCTGAAAATTGTGTGCATGAGTGCAACTGTGACTGTGATCTTTTTAAGGATAGCCTAAATAGACAAATAAAGAACAAGACATCAACCGATCCACGTAATTAAAGGAAATGTTAAGCATTCACTCAACATTATTGTATCTATCTGGTAATGTAGCTTTTAAGTCCTCTGGATATTAACTGTGTTTTATTATGTGAGTCGATCTTCGATGCTGTTCATGTTCTTCTCTGTTCTACCACACCATCGTGTCATGACCAATTTCCCTTAAACTGACATCTCCCTCTCTTCCTCTTGCTAGCTCTCTTTCCTTCTCTTTCTATGCCATAAGGTTACACAGTACCGCTTTGTCATGATTCAATATACATATCGTGTGTGTGTATGTGTGTGTATGTGTGTGTGTGTGTGTCTATGCAGTGTCTTATGTCTAAATGTGTGCCACAAATGTGGAGGTTACATTACCAAAAATAGATTGTAGTAACACACACACACACACACAAACACACACTGTTAAGTCAAACTGGAGCTCTCTATAAACTAATAACAAAACTAAGAAGAATTCAATAATAAACAGGATATTCAGAAAGGTCTCGTATCAGTCATCTGGTGACAATAAATAAATACGGTATCTACACATAGGACCTGATATCTTTCTACTGTTTACCAGAAAGAAAATCAACTGCTCTAATTTTCATCAAAAATATATAATTCTTTCATCATACAAAAGTCATTATGTCACTCAATGTTATTATTTTGGTTTTAAAAGTCTCCTATGCAGAGCCAATTACCAATTTGCTTCAAGGCGTAGTACTACTTATTTACTTTTGCACCAGAGCAATCTAGATGGTGAGGAAGAGGAGGATGCAGGGCCAGCAGAGCAGGTGTCTGATCCAAGCAGAAAGTGAGGGTGAGTGTGGTGCTGTAGCTCCCAGGCCTGCCATGGCAAAGAGGAAGACCAGTAACAGTATGCTGGAGGTGTACCTGAAGAAGAAGGAAGACAGGGAAGCAGAAAGAGGCAAAGAAAGGGCACTGCTAGCGATGTCGTCACTTTAATCCTTAAATGAGGTGCCTGTCCCCAGAAAGGCAATCATAGCTTAAGTTGAAGATGCAAGAGTGGTGTTATGAAGCAGAATTCGGAACTGTGTATTATACCCAAATGATACTATGATCATACTATAATATTTATATATGTTAATGAAAAAAACTGGCATGAAACTTAAATGAACTAATTAGGGCAGATGCAAATTGCTTTAGGCAGCAGAACCACAATGTACATTTGACATTTTGCCAAGGCAGTTGGCCGGCTGGTGAGTGGAAGTAATGGGGGAAGGTTTTCCGTACTCTCAGGGCATCTGCCGATGAGTTGGCAAAGAGGTGTTGCTGCCAAAACCTTGCGCTTGATGTGAATTGTCAAAATTTGCCTTTAAATATTCCTAATTTTGTGCCATTTATTTGCATTGCTGTTGGTGTGTAATTTCTTTGAACTCAGCAAATTCTTACTTAATTTAAAGCAAACAACTAACCAACCCATTACTACAACCCGTGAAAGGATTTGGTTTTGCTGTCCTTTATCAACATGAAAATGAAACACCTACACAAAGCATCAGAGGAAACTGAGCTTTGGTGTCAAAAGTAATATCAATTGAACCAAGCTTCTGGACTGTTGTTCTTAATGATGACATTCCAAGCTTCTTAGAACTGTAAAATCCCTAACCAACTGTGGCAGTGGGGTGTGGTTAGGGCGCCGGCTGCTGGGGAGAGTCCCAGCTGAAGGCCAGACAGCTGAACGGAATCAGGTAATCAGTCACATAATAAATGCATGGTGATGGCCGGGTTCTGTTCTCTTGCAGTAGGCTAGGTTCCAGAGGAGACGGAGACGCTTCTTCAGTCATGAAGCAGCGCAGTCTGGAGAGCAGCGGACAGCAGAGAGACCTGTCAGCGGTGCCTGTAATATAAACTTACCTGTGTGAGAATAAAGCTGTGTGTGTGACACTACACCTCCTCTCTGTCATCCCTGTAACGTGGCGCCTGAACAGTAACATGACAGAGGAGGTAGACCACGCTAGGGCTGATCCTCCAGCGTCCGGCGGTCATGCACGAGGGCACCGTGGCCCTTCAGCAACAGCAGAGCCAGACGCTTGTAGACCTGGCGGCGTACCAGAAGGTGGACCGAGACCTACTGCAGGGAATGCTCCGGTCATCGGCAGCCCCGGAGGGTGAGTCGGGAGGCGGGCCAGCCCAGCTCCCTCGGGTCGCAGTGCAGAAGATGACGGCGGAGGACGACCCGGAGGCCTTCCTGGACATTTTCGTGGGCACGGCAGAGGCGTGCGGATGGCCGCAGGCAGAGTGGGGGATACGACTGCTCCCCCTGCTGTCTGTTCTCTTGCAGTATGCTGGGTTCCAGAGGAAACGGAGACGCTTCGTGAGCCAAGATGCAGCGCAACCTGGAGAGCGGCGGACAACAGAGTGACGGACAAGAAAGCTTACCTGTATAATAATAAAACTGGGTGTGTGATGCTACACCTCCTCTCTGTCATCATTATCCCTGACTGTGGAAAAGAGTCTCCACAACTGGCGCCTGAACAGGGACATGACGGAGGAGGTAGCTGCGCAGAGCCCGCTAGGGCTGATCCTCCAGCGTCTGGCGGCCATGCACGAGGGCATGCGAGGGCGAGCGAAACTCCATTCAGTGGGACAGTTATCACGTGAGAATTTACTCCAGGCCCAGGAACAACAGCAGCAGCTGTATAACAGAGGGTCGAGACAAAGGCAATTTGCACCGGGAGAAAAAGTACTTGTATTGCTCCCTACCTCTCGGTTCAGTGTGGACTATTGCAGGGTTAATGAGGTGTCCAAATTCGACACGTACCCAATGCCCCAGGTCGACGAACTCCTGGACCGGTTGGGCACGGCTCGTTTTTATACGACACTGGATTTAACCAAGGGTTACTGGCAGATTCCCCTGTTTCAAGAGTCTAGGGAGAAAACGGCCTTCTCCACTCCGTATGGCTTATACCAGTTTGTGACTCTTCCGTTCGGGTTGTTTGGAGCCCCAGCCATATTTCAGCGGCTCATGGACCGGGTTCTGCATCCTCACTCTACGTATGCTGCTGCCTACTTGGATGATGTGATTATACACAGCGAAGCGTGGGAGCAGTATATGCAGCAGGTGGGGGCAGTGCTCGAGTCCCTGAGGAGTGAGGGACTCACAGCCAACCCGAAGAAGTGTGCGGTTGGGCGGAGGGAGGTACGGTATCTGGGGTACCACTTGGGTGCGGCCTCAGCTGGAAAAGACTGCCGCCATTTCCGCCTGCTCGGCGCCTAAGACGAAAAAAGAGGTCAGGAGGTTTATGGGGCTGGCCGGCTACTGTCGTCGGTTCATTCCGGGGTTTGCGGAGCTGACCTGCCCCTTGACCGACCTGACCCGAAAGGGTGCTTCAGATCCGGTCCAGTTGACGGAGCGGTGTCAGCGGGCGTTTGAGAGGGTAAAGAAAGCCCTCTGTGGGGAGCCACTACTGTTCTCTCCTAACTTTGCGCTCCCTTTTGTTTTGCAGACCGATGCCTCGAACAGCGGAGTGGGAGCCGTTCTGTCCCAGGAGGTGGAGGGGGCTACCGCCCCGTACTGTACATTAGCCGGAAGCTGGCTCAGCGAGAGGTGAACTACAGTACGGTGGAGAAACAGTGCCTCGCCATACAGTGGGTGGTCGACGCCCTGCGTTATTATCTCCTGGGGCGCTCTTTCACTCTCTGTTCGGACCATGCTCCACTCCAGTGGCTCCACCGCATGAAGGATGCCAACGCCTGAATCATCCGTTGGTATCTGACGTTGCAACCGTTCAACTTCAAGGTGATCCACAGGCCGGGTAACCGGATGGTTGTGGGGGGGGGAGTCACATAGGATACACACCTTGTTTACGCAATATACGAATCTTGTTCCCATACTTTAAAGGCATAATCCAAAACCCAACTGTAAGCAACTAAAACACTGTAAGTATAGATTTGAATACACAGCAGTAAACAGCCAGAAGGCAACACCAAGATCACTTACTGGAAACTGGAAGATTAAAGAAGTATTGGACGATAATTATGGTCGAAGAACAGGCATAAAAGGAAGTAGAAAAAAGGCGAAGGGCAAAGATAAAGCAAAGAAGATGATGATAGTTTATGCTGATGTGAGGATTGAGACATCTACATGGATTAGCACGGTGTACACTGCACAGTACAGAGCCAACATGTGAACAGCATTTTCATGTTGACAACAGACAGCAGAGGGCGCATTAAAAAAGAGAGAAGATAGATTTCAAAGAGAGAGGGAGAGGAAGAGAAGGAGGTGGCAGAGAGAGAGAGAGAGAGAGAGAGAGAGAGAGAGAGAGAGAGAGAGAGAGAGAGAGAGAGAGAGAGCGAGCTCTCCCATAGGAGTTTTAGGCACACAGAGGGAGCTCACTGCTGGTAGAGATACAGTTGGAGAAAGACAGGAAATAATACGCAGTGAACTGGCTTCACTCTGAACAGCCACTTTGCACACTTATCCCTACCGTAAACATAAGGACAGTCCAGCGGTACAGAAATTCCACAGTCTTGGATGAGACGAAAAAGGACAAAAGTAAAGGGAAATACTGACTGGAGAACAGCATTGTGCAATGTGAGGCAGAAATAACAGATGAGCACAAGACATTAGGGGGATAGAAAAGAGACTTACACAAAGCTGAAGAGACAACTTGAACAAACTAACAAAACATCACAAACACTTTGAAAGAACATCCAGACACCGAAAGAGGGAAGGAGATAAAAGAAGAAGACAACTGCAAGGACAAAAACTCTTAATGTTCCGAAAACCAAAAGGAAGAAGACAGATGGATGGCAAAACCTGACAGACGAAATAATAATTATTCAACACTCCTCTATACATGAGAGGAAAAAAACAAGAGACAGAAAAGAAGCAGGCAAGAAACAAAGGGAACAGAGTGCAGCAGAAGGATAAAGAAGAAAAAGAAGGAGAAGGAGAAGCACACAGAGGTAAAGAAAAGAAAATTGGGACTAGCAAACAAGGGGCACAGACCAACCCTGGAGTATCTTACCAGCGCTCTGCTCAGCCCAGCAGGGAAGATGTCCAAGTCCTCCTCACGTCTAATTGGACCCGAAGCAGCGGGGTCTAAGAGCCCCTGCTTGAGAAAAGAGCCGCAGAGTAATCGCTCGTGCATGCTGCGGATTGGAGAGAGGCTGATGAGGGCAGGCAGTGAGGGAAACCTGGTCCAGAGACCCATACCAGTACAGAACCGGAGCCAGGCATCTTCAGATGGATTAGTTCAAGAATCGAATGGACAGACACAACCTCAAACCCTGAACGACAAACACACTGAGCATACCGGAAAGAACTCCAGCCAAGGTAAGGTGCCTCTCTCCAGCTCTTATAAATAAACATACTTAATTTAACATAATGCTTTATGTTAGTTACCCAAGGCAACGTAAGATAACATTATATAGTCATTATATATTATAAGTCAGATAACGGACTTTGGTGGCTTTTCTACAGCCTATATTAATCTGTTTTATCTTATTCTATACCTGGGTTTTCAGTGATATACTGTATCTGTAAACTCTTTATTCACACCTGACGATTTCTCACGCACAGTGGTTGAAAATCACTGCACTAGACCACTAGGCCCTCACCACCCTAATTCCCAAAATAAAGCATACTCTTAAGGTTGAATGCAGTTGTCGACAAAGAGACATAATTCTTCACTCAAACTGGCTCAGCTTGTAGTCAATGAAGATATAATTACTTGCAGTGACTGCTACAGACGGCAGTAAAGATATGCAAGACATTTTATATTATGTAAAAATTGTATGAGCAGTGAAACGTATATTTGCTGCATGGCCATTTACAGCAGAATAACATGCTATTCATGCTCTCTGCGTCACAGTATTTTATTTCAAACATATATTTAACGTCTTAAGAGGTGGGGGAATTTACCCAAAAATACCTACAAACGATACCCAAAGTAAATTTGCACTTCAACCATTTGCCCCAGCAGCATGATTTTGGTCTCATTCAAAGGATAACTCTCTTATTGTTCTTGCAAAATATTGAATAATCAGTAATTGAGTAATAGTGGTCTGAATATACTGAATTTGAAGAAAATAAACTCTGCCTGAAGTTTGTTGTTGAAAAAGATGCCTGAAGAGCTGTAAAACACAATAGGAACATATAATCAAGTATTACCATGTTCAGGTTCAAATTTCAGATAAAAGGTACAAAAACTTAACTTATTAGACAGGTTTTTCTAAGAGGAACACCAGGCGTTCACAAGCTGTGCATTTGGAGATATTATAATATTTATTGATAAAAAGGCCATAAATAACTATTGGCCTTTACTATAAATAACTATTATATACCCAATATTCCCTGTCAGTAGTAATGACAGAAAGTAAGTGAAGTATAAACAAAACAAATTGTAATATTTTTGTGTTTATTTTGTATTTTCTACTCAAAGTTATGGGTTTGATTGTGAGTTTGCTTGCTTGTGTGAGATGCCCACTGTACTTGCTGTTGATCTCAAAACCGTTTTGCTCACTAAATAGATGAGATTAACCTCTCTGAAAATGAGACGGGCCGTCCACCCGTTAAGAGGTTAACATACAAATACTCAATTATGGAGACAAATATGATCTCTGTCTAATGTGTTTCACCATGTTAATATATGCATACTTACTTATTCCAAATAGCAGTTTGAAAAGCAGAATGTTTGTGTCCTCACTGCTCAAAGTGCTTCTGTTGCAATGCTGGATTAGTTGCTGTCATGCTGTCAGAGATCATGCATAAACTGTGATCCAGCACAGGGTCAGTGTGTCAGTCCGGCAGTAGGAAAAACTCCACTGCCCTACTACTACTTTGGTCAATGTGATTTTTCACAAAAAGCCCTATTACATTGTCATACTGTACATACCATAATGCATACATGTACTCACATATAGAGCCTGACTGACTGATCACAGATATGTAAGTAGCAGTGTATATGTCAATGGACAAGTAAAAAGGAAATATCAGAACAAAATACAATTTAGACACATTGTCTCTATTACATAGTCTGTATACTAGAGAACACTAGTTTGAATGTTATCAGGCAATTAATGGCCGTTATCAGTTGTCATCGGGATCATAGATTTGAGGTGGTATGGCCCCTACTCGACCTCCTAGTTCCTGGCTCAGTATCATGGATTGGTAAAATGGAAGCTGGGAGATTCAAAAGTGTTAGACGTCGACCTCTAGTGGCTGTAGTAATTATGATGGGAGCAAAGGAGAAAATTAGGCAACGTCATATAAAGACCAAAACAGTCCAGGAGGGTGGGGTGGACGGATGGGTCAAACAAACTCATGACATGATCTTTTCCTAAACCAAGTAACAACAAACATATATGTACTAAATGTATAGTTCTTTCTTTGTACCATACAAATCTATACTGTTTAACTGTATGTCTGCACAACACACAGTATGTTTACTTTCAAGGTCATGTGTTATCTAACAAAAAAAACATTGTTAGATATACAGTAGCAGCTCAGGCTTTACCTCGTTGTTATTCACTAGAAATAATCCTGCTCTCCTTGATGCAATCAGCTAGTATAGCTTTTTACAGACACGTGCTTCCATGAGTCATGAGAGCCTACAGCAATATGTTGGGTTTGCACAAATTAGACTATTATTTTCTTTCTGAGGATATTTCTGTAACACTTTATAATTAGGCTACATGTCTAAGTCATATTTTAATGCATTACTACATGCACGAGTCAGAATTAATTAATGTTTGTATTAATGCATGACATGCTATGAGGGTCAATGCTAATAAGGGCAAGTGACTATACTATATTATATGTGATGTTGACTTCATGCTGAGTAGATCATAGTTGGAACATAAATGCTTTTGTTGCAACTCTGAGTTAGGGCATGATGTGATATAAATACAGTTAACAATTAACTGATAAATCCTTGCTAGTAGACAGTATTAAATAATTACAAAGAAGCATTTTTTTTAACTTATTCAATATAACATTTTGAGCAGACCACAGTTTGTCATTGCAGTATGGAATAACATGTAATAAAAGAAGAAGCCCAAGTCAGTTTGGGTTGATGAAGGTTTTTCTTCTAATTATAATTGTTTTAATACTAAATATTTCAGCACAAACACAAAGATTTATGACGAATTTCTAACATACATATATTAATTTCTAAATTAGGCTTTTATTGTTATATTTTTCCTGCAACGGTTAACAGGATATTGTCAATGAAATTATTAAGTTGTCCAATTTCATTACATATTTGTATTTCTCACCATTATTCATATAGACCTTTATACATGTCAGAAAAAGGGATGGTTATTTGTTTGTGTTGTTTTTGCATTTTGCTGAAGGGATGGTAGTGTAACCTTTTTGCAGGGGAGAATCTTAAAAAAATGTATCTGCCTATACAAGTAATAGAGTTTACCAGCAGCGTGTGAAATACACAGGTTCTTCACGATGGGTATAATTAAACTTACAATATGTAATTTTCTGCCACAAAGGGTCTTTCAATCAAAACAATATCAAATGACAGCGTTTGCTGGCATCATGGGATCATGGGAGTTTTCAATGACCTTCACCTTCTCCCAGTTCATTGTTCATTGTTTGATTTATACGCAGAGGTCTCCTCCTCTCCAAGGGTCTCATTATTGCATACGCACAAAATGGGGCCTGAAAGAAGCGAGCACCATTTCCCACGCATGGGATGGACTTTCCATTCAGGTGCGCACAGTCTCCTGTCAAGTTTGTTTTTTTAGATATTTTGGAGATGGGAAATTGGCGACGGAGATGATCTCACTCCTCATGCTTAAACCTAACCAACCCAACCAACAAAGGCAACAAGTACTAACCTTTCAGTGGCAGAGTAGGATGGACATGCCTTTGCCATAGTAGGTAAAATATTGCCGTTTGTTGCAGGGAAAGTGTGTATTTCCAGAGCAATGTGCCTTTGGAACACTTGGGATTTGTGTTAGGGATAAATGGCTTTCGGACAAATAGGCTCTCGGTCCAATGGGACATATTTCGGACTATTGGGGTTTCAGATTAATGGGCCTTTTAAACAATGTGCAGTCTACCCCACAACTACCTTGATTTGTATATCTGGTAGGCACCAAATTATTCTGATTTATAACATAGTGTGTAATTCCCACAGTTGTCTTTTAAAATAAAATAAAGCGCCTCTAATTAATATTTATTCATACTGACTGCATGAAAAAATCATGGTCAATGGCGAAATAAAAGCCAAAATAAATACATTTCACACAGTGTGAAATCGAAGTTCTTGTTGGAGCGATTGAGACAAGAAAAAAACATTGGTGGAGACAGTGCGGGCATCATAAATGGCAAACAGACATTAGAATGGCAGCATGTGGCGGACGCTGTGAATGCTTCTGCACTGCCTAGCATCACCTCTTAGCTTCTAAGCTTATTTGATAACGGGTCAGTTGGATCCTGATTTGATTTAGAGAGAATTTCAAGTAGCATCGGTTTTGGTACTGAACTGCAACTTTTAAAAAGTTTTTGCTAACATCTTTTATTTGCTGATTTGACGGATATGCGTTTGTTGTCACCGCACAGTACTCTAAAGCGGCGGTCCCCAGCCTTTTTGCACCACAGACCGGTTTCATGCAAGACAATTTTTCTATGGACCAGGCATAACAAAACACACAATAACAATAACACAAAATTCAAAGACTTGAATGATTACATCGATTCGCCTAGTTATTGTGCTGGCCGAAAGAGGAACCTGTGCTACCTTTTAACTGCAGCCTTCCCTAAAAGTTCATGGCAAATGTCCTTAGCAACAGGCAGGATCAACTCTTCACCAATAGTAAAGGGCTTCTTAGCTTTAGCACTAAGAATTATGAAATCAGACTTTTGGTAGCTTTCTTTTTGTTGGTAGTGTTGGAGTGTTCTGCTGTCTCATCATTGGGTCTTTCGCCAATTTGAAAGAAGCTCTCCAGCGACGTTTGAAAAACAACGTGTAGAGCCGGAACATTTTCACATCTATCTCTGTGAATTAAGGGTTAATTTACCAAACCAGTTGGTTACTGTTGGAACAGTGGAAAGACTTCACAAGTTTCAGTGAAGTGTGTTTTACAATGCCCCACCGCATGAACTTGGGGTGGGATTAACATATCACCCAACCCTACCACACAACCTCCTCTCCACAATGAAGACCTAAAAAGAGAACAGACTACACAACCACACAAGAGGCAAAGCTCAGGCACATCATTATCAAAGGTAGAGGATAATAACAAACAAACACATAGGGAGACAGAAACCTGTTGCCTTCTATTTAACTGTGGGACAGACAGGACCAATGAATTCTGAGAGCGGAGAATATGGGATCGAATAAAAGGTTTAAGGAGATCAGATCGGTACCATTTTTTTAAAGTCATTCTGTGTCAGATCAGACTTTAAGGTGTTAAAGTCTGATCTGACACAGACAGAGATCAAATTAAGGTAAGTTAAAATTGCTGTAATATGATTTTCTAGTGGTAGTTAATGTTCTAGCTCAGTGGTTCTCAACCTTTTTTGGGCCAGCGCCCCCCTATCCATTACCCAGGTCCCTTACCACCCGACAATACCTACAAACGACATACCCAAAGTAAATTGAAAAGCTGCTCTTCAACCATTTGCACCAGCTGCATGATTTTGGTCTCATTCAAAAGATAACTATCTTATTGTTCTTGCAAAACAGTATATATAATCACTCCAAGTGCTTCTGGTCTGAATATACTGAATTTGAAGAAAATACACTCCGCCTGAATTTCTTTGTTGAAAAAGATGCCTGAAGATGGGTATAGCTGGTAGTCCCGAGCTGAAAAACACAGTAGAAATATAGAACCAAGTGTTATCAAGTTCACCACCAATTTCAGATAAAAAGGGATACAAATGTAACTTATTAGACAGGTTTTTCTAAGAGTAATACCAGGCGTTCACATGCTGTGCAATTTGGAGACATTATAATATTTATTAATAAATATATATATATATATTTGCATTGTTTATAAATAACTATTAATATAATATATATATATATAATACCCATATTCCCTGTTGGTAGTAATCACACAGAGTAAGTGAAGTATAAACACATTTCTTTCTAATATTTTTATGTTTTTTTGTATTTTCTTCTGAACTTGAATAAAAGAAATACAATTTGTAAAAAAAAAAACATAAGATATGGCGTTTCAAACTGACGAGCCGTTCATTGGCATTACGATACGCCAGTCACCGGGAGGCTGAGCTGCTGCTGGCTCAGCCTGTCAACGAAAGAAGAGGGTGAGCACTTCCTTATCAAGTTGACACTCATTGGCTCATAAAGGTTGTAGAAAACCCAGGGAACCTATGATTGGCTCAAATGAAGTGTTATTCTAACGCTAAGAGCCCGCCCTACAGTCAGGAAGTGCCTGGACAGCGCTGAACGCTCGAAATATTAAGTTTTGACAGTTTATAACAAAATGTTAAAAGTCGATCAGCTGATTTCACAGAATGCAACATCTGTTCATGGGCTTTTATCGATGTGACGATGTTCAAGATGGATATCTTTTTACCAGAAACGAAAGTGTGGACATATGTGGCAATGGCTTCGAAGCGTTTTTTTCAAGTAAGTGGGCTCAAAGTTATGATTTTGATTTCTCAAAATCTAAATAGACGAGAGTTCCAAAAATATAAAAAAAAAAAAACACATCCAGCATGATGGAATGTACACAACACATGGCACAATAAAACTGTCCACACGGTAAGAGGTTAAGTGATCCAACGATAAACGAGCGCAAAGGAACAAGTCTGAGGTGCTGCTTAGCTCTGCCACTGCAGAGGGGGGCGGCGCTTGTTTTTTTCAAGCAGCACTTTATCGCTCAGCAAAATAAAAATAAAAGTCTAAAAACACACAATGTTAACTTTATCCAAACGCACTCGTCCTTTCAGCTCATGCAACATGTTTCGTGCTGTAATGACACTTGAGAGCCTTTTTATGACCGCAAGCGCATCTGCACAAACTAGGCAAACTGGCCTTTTACTTCCACAAAGAAATAATCGTTCGTCCATTTCTCCTGGAACATTCTGCATCCACCTTTCTCTGTTTTACACTCGCCATGCTGCTTTCAATTATGTCAATGACAATTTAATATTTAAGTTATTTGAATTGACGTGACCACATGATGACACGGTCCGCTCGTGTTGTGTTCAAGGACCATGACCATGGTGTGAAGTAAATTACTCCTGATTGTATTAATCCACACTTGAAAGACTATCATATGTATTTGTCTACCTCAATCAATATGTATTTCTGCACTATGAATGTATTTCTGCACTATTATGCATTTTCTGCACTGTATGTATTACAAACACAATACTGTATGTATTACAAGTATAATATTGAATGTAAAAACAATAGGATCACTTCCCCTTTAAGAGAACAGGTCAACAAACCATCACTTCCTGACTCGGCTGACGGAGGAGCGTGATGGCGCCAACGCGGTCCAATGAGGAGAAGGACAACGCCTACTCCATGTATTAGATGTGATGTTTTACAACTCTTTGTACACACTTGAGCGGAGCCGTCAGACAGCAACCTGGGGGTTTCTTAGCCCTCCAGTCTGTGGAAACGGTGATGCGATTTGTGTCCTCAGCTGAGGACACAGCTTATCACGTTAATAAATATATCGATTTAACTAGAAGATTGCTGTTTTGATTCAACATTCAAGCTCCGAGTTCTTCATCTTTTCCTCCAATAATGGCCAGAAAAAACAGTCAGTCGCCGGTTTTATTCTATATTTGACTAGATTTGGATTTATTTTTCTGGAGTCGATTTTTTGCATGTGTTTATTAATTACCTCGTGGGCCCTCTGAACGCACCCTGGGGGGCGCTGCTGCCCCTGTTGAGAACCCCTGTTCTAGCTGAAGCATTTTATACCAGACTTATAGTACTAGCATGTGGGAAGCCTGACAACAAAACGTTACAATAATCAAGTCTGTTCACTTATTTTGAAACAAAACTAGGGTGAAACTTAGTATATGGAGTGGTCCGAGTAACATTTGTTCTTGATAAATTCAACGGATGCATTTCCAAGGTGCCGCTCGAGTGGCAGTGATACGGGCAGACAGGACGAAAGAGAGTGGTAAGAGTAAAGGAGGAGGGCTGGCTGTGTTAGTGAACGATAGATGGTGTAACCCTGGGTACATCACTATTAAAGAGCAAGTTTTCAGTGAGGACGTTGAGCTACTAGCTGTTATATCTGCTGGAAGAATGTATATTCTCCCCTCTGCTAGCGCCAATGTGGCTTGTGATGCCATCAACTCCACTGTAAGCAGGCTGCAGACACAGCACCCAAACACCCTCCTTCTGATCTCTGGTGACTTTAATCATGCCTCTCTTTCCACCACTCCTCCCACATTCACTGGTTAAGAGGCCACCTCTGTCCTGGAGAGCCCTCTGGACACTGTGGAGGTGGTGGGACACAGGAGAATGACGGCCAAGCTTTCTTCTCTATTGGACAACATGTCCCACCCCCTCCAGGACACTTTATCCGCACTGTGCAGCTCCTTCAGTGACATGCTGCTTCACCCGCAGTGTCTCACGGAGAGATACCGTAGGTCCTTTCTTCCTGCAGCAGTCAGACTGTACAATCACCACGGCCCCTGGTAGACCACCACACCAAGAACAGGCTATCCCACCACTGTTGTGCAATTATCCCTACCATGTGCAATATTTACTTTTTGTATAACTTCTGCAATTATCACTACGATGTGTACTATTCACTTTTCATAACTTCTGTAATTATCACTGCCATGTGCAATATTCACTTTTACAATTTGTACAATTATCATTGCCATGTACATTATTCACTTTTACAACTTTTATTAACGACTGTGTACTTATACTACTGTTACTCTATTTTATTCTATTTAATTATTGTGTGGATCTGGAGAAGGCGTATGACCGGGTCCCCCGGGTGATGCTGTGGGAGGTGCTGCAGGAGTATGGGGTGAGGGGGTCACTTCTGAGGGCCATCCAATCCCTGTACGCCCAAAGCGAGAGTTGTGTCCGGATACTCGGCAGTAAGTCGGACTCGTTCCCAGTGAATGTTGGCCTCCGCCAGGGCTGCGCTTTATCACCAATCCTGTTCGTGATTTTCATGGATAGGATATCGAGGCGTAGTCGTGGAGAACAGGGGTTGCAGTTCGGTGGCCTGAGGATCTCATCGTTGCTCTTTGCAGATGATGTGGTCCTTATGGCATCATCGGTCTGTGACCTTCAACAGTCACTGGAACGGTTCGCAGCCGAGTGTGAAGCGGTTGGGATGAGGATCAGCACCTCAAAATTTGAGGCCAAGGCTCTCAGCAGGAAACCGGTGGATTTGCCTACTCCGAGGAGGGAATGAGCCCTTAGCCCTTAAGTGAAGGAGTTCAAGTACCTCGGGGTCTTGTTGTTGTTGGTCTTGAGGGGACGATGGAGCGAGAGATTGGCCAGAGAATCGGAGCAGCGGGGGCAGTACTGCAGTCGCTTTACGGCACCATTGTGATGAAAAGAGAGCTGAGCCAGAAGGCAAAGCTCTCGATCTACCGGTCGATCTTCGTTCATACCCTCACCTATGGTTATGAAGGCTGGGTTATGACCGAAAGAACGAGATCACGGGTACATCATCATTCTATTTTCAACTATTTTTTGTTGTGGATTACTTATCTAAAACGTCCTATTCTAGTCCTATTTCAGTCGCTTTTGATGTATGTTAATATTCCAGCCAAACTGTATTTTGTAATAACGCTATTTTTCGGCATAAGTGCCACTTGTTCAGTCAACATGTTGCTGTGCTTTGCGGGTAGAGTAACAAACTTGTGCACAGCAACATTTTATTTTGAAAAATCTAACTGTATTACCATACTACAATACATGTGCAGGTTGTTGCGAGATACATTTCCAGTGACACAAAACTTTGTTGCCAATTCTCATTATACACTGCCGTTCCAGTGTCTACCTTCACCAGCACCCCCCTCCATCATAGCTGCTCAAGGATGGAGATCTGTGCTATGAGTGAGCAATCCATTGGCATCACAGCCCATTTCAGTGATAAAGGCTAAAAGTTTTCTTGCCAAGTCAAAAAGTATCTGTTTTCCAGTCAGTTTACGCTACTGTGTTCTGGGAAAAAGAGACCTCATTATTTTCATTTAGCACATGCCACTGTTTGGCAGTGAGGGAGAGGACGGGAGGGAGGAATGGCATGAGAGTAATTAAATCTTGTCAGTGTTGTTGCAGTTGCTTATTTACTGATATAAGTCAATGTCAAAGGTTACTTAATGTTGCAGATAGTCACGCAACTTTTGTCTTGCAGAAGTTCAATTTGTTACTTTTGTAGACATTTACATGCATTCTCTAAAGAAACAAGTTTGTGCGCCGTCTCATCCAACCGTGTCTATTTCTTCCTGTTCTGAATAACCACACTCGAAAGCGGTCTTAGAGAGGGGAGGGTTTGTTAATAAGGAGTAGTTGTGGATAGAAATCATCAGTAGGTGGCAGTAAATCCATCAAAAACACGTTATCAAGCCTGAGGCTGTTTCCGGTTTCCTTCAACACATTGATCCATCATGTAATCAATATATCAGTATAGATACCAAGAATACAAAACTTAATCCCTTAACATTTACAAATAAACCTAATTTATGTTGAAGTCTACGCTCCATCTACGTTTGAACTTAACACATCCTTCCCAGAACTACACTTACAATTGTTCTTAAACAGAATCCTGTTAATGAACAACAAATATTATCCAGTAGACTCTACAGAAATAGCTTTTAGCCTACTTCCTTATTTACCCTCTTGGGCTTATAGTGCCCGTTTAGAAATGCAGAATTCCTACCTCTTAGGAAACAACATCTCCAAATCTCTACCTTTTCAATTCCCATAAATTCCAGGCAACACACTGCATCTCTAAAAAGAATGTGCTGCAGAAAGGGGATCTTAAATTTCAGTTAAATGTACACTCACTTAACTTACAGTCTTAACTGTAAAATGTAATACTTAACCTCATATGAAGTAGAGTCATAATAATGTGATTGTGTGAAGAGCTTTTTTTCCCCACAACATGAGTAATAAAAGTTCACACAGAGAGTTGCGTGTGTACAGTAGGTCATTCGGGTTTGATTTTCCCCTGGTTAGTGCTTACAGCTCTTTCTGTCCTGTCATACATTCCTTAGCGGGAAGTTGGAGTCCAGCAGTATTGTCCTGTCTTGTCCCTGTGGATTACAGCCCGCTGCTGATTAGTTACATTCCCTCTCGTATCATCACATTCCGCTCTTTGACTATAAAGTGAAGTTAATCTCACCATGCTCGGCGCTTCAAAAGCTGGAGGGAAGAGTCAGAGAGGGAGGGAGGGAGAAAAAGGAAAAGAAACGGTGGGATGGCCAATAAATTGTAACATGCGCTTTGACAAACTTGTCATGCAGAAAGCAATGGGCTTAGTGGAGAGAAAAAGAAAAACTTGTTTTTAGTGGTTCCAACACAACCTTGATTATAATAGCATAGACGTTTGAGGACCAAACATCATAGATGTAAACATAGAGTCTACCTCCTATTGTCTCATTTGAGTCCTTCTCTCTGTCCTTTGGTATACCTGTCAAGTGCAACAGCTTGATCACAATGGAGTCACACAGTCCTGTTGCTGGGTTAGCCTGAGTTTCACTTTCCTGCAACTAGACATCGGCCAATAGCAGGCTGGGAGGTGGAATAGACTTCCTAGCTGGGTTAGCTTAGTTCCCCTCTCACCTCTCTTTCCCCTTCTCCTGGCCGGTCACTCCCTCTGTGGGGTTTGGCCTGCAGGTCTGACTCACTGGCTAGGTGTTCAGTAGAAGTCGTGGACAGCGATCTCTCAAGGTCCATTCCCCTAAACCAGGGGTAGCCAACATGGTGCCCAGCGGGCACTTGGTCGCCCGCAGGGCATGTTATAAAAATAGCACTAGTCACCATGGAGCTCCGTCTAAAATTTGTATTTAACTGTTTTGCTGTTTTGTTTTTTTTAAATCAATAACACTTGAATTATTCTTTATTTTAAAATGACAATATTGAATATAGAATAAAAAAAACTAAAATGTTTTATGTATATATGAACTTGGACTCTGGGGTCAGAGTTCAATTCCATGTGCAAGCTAAATCTCCATTTCCCATTTCGCTGAGACAAGCTAGCGGGAGCAGCTACGATGGGGCGCTAGTTGCGTTTTTTACGCTAAGCATGGCAGAAAAGCGAAAGCGCAGCTTTGGGCAAGCAGCAGTCTCTTTTCACAAGGCCGGTGAAAAAGTCACAAAAAGCAACATGTTTTTTAAATAAAGTACAAGAAAGCCTTTACGGACGGAGAGGTCTTGAAAGGTACAATGCTGGTTATTGAAAACACTGTTCAACGACGAGAAGAAAGGTTCCGATGTGATCTCCATTCTCTCCGATGTTACAAAGTTAGTGGTTTGTACAAACAGGATATGATTTGAAGATGTGACAGTTAATAATTTCCTAAATTTTCTTACAGAAGTGATACTTTGTACTAAAATATAACTGGTGTCATTTTGAACAAAATTCTACAAATTTGCTCATTCAAATCAAATCGAATGTATTTATATAGCCAAATATCACAAATTATACATTTGTCTCAGTGTGCTTAACAGACTGTACAGGATACGACACCCTCTGTCCTTAGACCCTCGCATCGCACAAGGAAAAACTTCCTAAAAGAAACCCCATAATTAAAGGGGGAAAGAAAAGGAAGAAACCTCAGGGAGAGCAACTGAGGAGGGATCCCTCTCCCAGGACGGACAGACGTGCAATACATGTTGTGTGTACAGGATAAACATAGTACAAATTCAACATTTGACAGAAATTATGTTGTGTTCAAAAAAGAGAAAGTATGGATGAACCCAGAAAAATGTCCAGCAGGACCAGGGCAGCAGGCACAGCCACAATTCCTGATCCTGACGTAAACTTTATCAGCAGCAACCTGCCACATGAGAGGCACAGAAACTCCGGGGATGATGCCCCGGATGCTGTGTTAGTAACAGACATTTATATAAATGCATACAGATAGAGATAGAGAGGAGGGGAGGAGAGAGGAAGAGAAGGAGGAGAGCAGGGAGGTGTCCACCTGCAGTCTAAGACTATAGCAGCATAACTAGGGGCTGATTCAAGGCAAACCTGAGCCAGCCCTGACTATAAGCTTTATCAAAAAGGAAAGTCTTTAGCCTGCTCTAAAATGTGGAAACTGGAAGCTGGTTCCACTGGAGAGGAGCTTGATAGCTGAAGGCTCTGGCTCCCATTGTACTCTTAGAGACTCTAGGAACCACAAGTAACCCTGCAGTCTGGGAGTGCGATGCTCTAGTTGGTTTATAAGGTACTATGAGATCTTTAAGATATGCTGGAGCCTGACTATTAATTGCTTTGTAAGTCAGGAGAAGGATTTTGAATTATATTCTGTATTTTACCAGGAGCCAGTGCAGAGCAGCTGCATACAGGAGTAATATGATCCCGTTTCCTAGTTCTTGTCAATACACGTTCCGCTGCATTTTGGATCAACTGAAGAGTCTTAAGCAACTTTTTGGGACAACCTGATAACAATGAGTTGCAGTAATCCAGCCATGAAGTAACAAATGCATGGACTCGTTTTTCTGCATCATTTTGAGACAGGATGTGCCTTATTTTTGCAATGTTACGTAGATGAAAGAAGGCAGTCCTTGAGATTTGTTTTATGTGGGAGTTAAACGACAGATCTTGATCAAAGATGACGCCAAGATTCCTTACAGTGGTGCTGGAGGCCAAGTTAATGCCATCCAGAGCGTCTATGTAATTAGAAAATGCGTTTCGAAGGCGTTTAGGGCCAAGTATAATAATTTCAGTTCTGTCTGTGTTTAACATCAAAAAGTTGCTAGATATCCAAGTTTTTATGTCCTTAAGGCATGCTTGAAGTTTAGCCAATTGATTGGTTTCGTCTGGTTTAATTGATAGATATAATTGGGTATCATCTGCATAACAATGAAAGTTTATAGAGTGCTTCCTTATAATATTGCCCAAAGGAAGCATATATAAGTCCAAGTACAGAACCCTGCGGAAGTCCAAGACTGACTTTGGCTTTAATGGAAGATTTATCGTTAACACAGACAAATTGAGATCGCTCAGATAAATAGGACTTGAACAAGCTTAGTGCGGTTCCTTTTATGCCAACACAATGTTCCAGTCTCTGTAGTAGAATGTCATGATCAACAGTGTCGAAAGCAGCACTGACAAGACAAGAACAGAGACAAGTCCTTTGTCTGATGCCAATAGAAGGTCATTGGTAACTTTCACCACTTTCACCACTGTTTCCCCCTCCACCTTGACGTGATCCTTGACCCCATCCTCTCCATTGAGCCTCACATCCGCCAAATCGTCAAAACCTCCTTCTACCACCTTCGCAATATTGCCAGGATACCACCGTCTCTCACCCGCCCCGCAGCTGAAAGACTCACCCATGCCTTCATCTCCTCCTGCCTTGATTATTATAATTCACTTCTTTACAGCATCAGCTCAACCTTCCTCAATAGACTCTAACTGGTCCAGAACTCAGCTGCCCCGACTCCTTACACACATCAAATCATGGCACCACATCACCCCAGTCCTTAAAGAACTCCACTGGCTTCCCACCTTATTACATACAAAATCCTGCTCTTCACTCTGCTGGTCTCCTCTCCACCCCCACGTCCAATCTGCACAGCTTTGGGGACAGAGCCTTCTCTGTGGCAGGCCCTAGGCCAGAGGTCAGGAAGCTATGGCTCTTTCGATGACGCTATATGGCTCGCAGATCATTTTAAGCTCTGTTTTGCAGAGGGCGGGGCTTCGCTTCCGACACAAACACACGTGCGCACACACATACAGTCGGAGACAGAGAGGAGGAAAGGAGAGGCGTGAACCCCGTCCCCGTCCATCGCACGGACCTCGGACAGCACCCTCCCCAGTATGGCTCACAAGGAAATACATTTACAAATATTTGGATTTTATGGCTCTCCCAGTCAAAAAGGTTCCTGATCCCTGCCCTAGGCTATGGAACTCCCTCCCCTAGGCTCTGGAACTCCCTCCCCACAGATCTCCGCAAAATAGAGTTCCTCACACTGTTCCAGTGTACGTCGGCTTGGACTCAACAATGAACTGATAAAAAATTAGGTGGACAAAGGTCAATATCACTTTGACCTCACAAAACACGTTTTTGGCCAAAACTTTTAGCAACCGAGAAATTGTAACTGATTAAATGCTTTATTTATTCTTTACCATGCCACATTAGCATCTGCTTTCTGTCGCTGCTTCTCTGAAATGGTAATTTATTCTGGCAGCAGCAGTGTGATTTCATCTCAGACATCTTTCCATCCGTCTTCAATTTTCTTTGCAATTCTTTTGTCTAACAGTCAAAATATTGTGCGATGCCCCTCACTGAGTACTGAGAGCCCTGGGAAACAGCTGGTCTGCAAACTTCTCCATAGTATATGATTATTGAGGCTACATGTCTCTGCAAATAAGACTCATGACAATTTCCTGTTATTATTTTTGATCATGCACACGGTGTCGATATTTCTGGTTTTTGTAAGTGCAAATCATGTAACTTTATGGTCATATAAGGTTGCAGATTTAAAGCTATAGCCGGATGAGAATATGACGTAGGGACACTCATACAATCTGAAAAGCTAGTATTAGGATCATACTACCCCCCAGGGCCCAGATACATGCTTAATTATATTCAGTGTTCACTCACAAAACACTGTTCATATGACAATTTAATACCGGGAATTAAGGTCTTGGATTTCCCAGGAATTCTCGCCAAAATGTGTGTCCCCAATCATATTTTAGCTGCCATGACCACAATGTTTCCTTAACCATACCCATATTGTATAGTCTTCATGCCGATATTGTAGAAAGCTAGAATTTCAAAAAGTAGACATAAAAAAACATTATTATTAATCATAATCTGGGGTTCTACAGAATCGTACAATATTAACATTCTTGTCTGGGTAGGGTTGGAAGGACACAAAGATGCCTTCTAAAATCACTAAAACCTTTATGCAATTACAGTAATATAACTGCTCCAATCAACTTTTTAGTGGCAGCTCTTTTCTCCAGTTACTTTTAATGCTAATATTGTAGTTTACAGTTCAGTTGTGTGGCAATATATATATATATATATATATATATATATATATATATATATATATATTGCCAATATATATATATTGCCACACAACTGAACTGTTTAGATCTGATGCGTTTCAAGAATAGAAAAAGTGTGAATGAAGCGGACTGAATGGTTATGCAGGCAGCTCAACAAGTGGCCATCCCCCAATTAAAGTGCCAACAATCACCAAGGTTACCAGAAAAATGCTTCTAAACACTGTAACTACATACTGAAATATGACACGTTTTCTTTATCTGCACATCTAAATGCTTTGCCTTCTTTGTATTCGTTCAAAGTTTGTTTATGAAACTCGACATCGTTCCCTGGGTGGTCAGACATTAAAAATAATGTTATATCGCTGAGGTATATCGGCGGCCAAGAAGTCATGCTATTGTTTTCATTGACCCAGCCATCTTGCAATGTCAAGGGATCAGGCACTGAAACGCCACTCGGCATAACCAAAAGCTTAGTCTTTTCTTTTTCTGTGATTGAAATTATTTCGTTAGCTGTTGGTTGCTCCTCAATGCCCATCTCTGATGCAGCAAACACCCTAGCAATAAGTTCGAGTTTTGTTCCTGAAACCTTTAAATTCCGCTTGTGGCAAAATACTTTCAAAGCTTCGACTTTCCAATTCTGAACCTCATCATAAGAAATGAGTTCAGAACTCATTGTAGAGTAGTAGGTTTGTTTACAACACGCTTGAAGAATAAGCTAAATACAATGTAAACACATAGAGAAGAAATCCAATATGGCGTCCCTTGTAGAGTTGGTGCTTACTTTTCTAGGCTTTCCACACCAGCATGCATTGCGATTCCACCGGAAGCCCGAAACTCCGATTCCGTCTATCACCCTGCCCTTGTGTCTGTGTCTGCTTCCTCCAGCTGTGTCTCGTTCTGGTGATTAGTGTCTGTGTATATATACCTGTCTGTCTCATTTGTTCCTTGTCAGTTCGTCGACTATGCTCCCTGGTGCGTTCGTCCCTGGTGCTCCCTGGTGCTCCCTGGTGCTCCCTGGTGCTCCCTGGTGCTCCCTGGTGCTCCCTGGTGCTCCCTGGTGCTCCCTGGTGCTCCCTGTAGTGATGGGCAAATGAAGCTTTTATGAAGCACTGAACCACTTCAGCCAATTGTTTCGGAAATGGGTTCATTACTCGAAGCTTCAGGTACAGTGACCTCTACTGGCGAAGTGCAAGGCTGCAGTGGATTTAAAGTATATTTTCCTTGAAAATTCTTTGACTGAATATCATGTTCTATTTAAAAATAAAGATTGATGATTGTGTGTATATGTTATTGAGAAGAGAGTGCTGGGGGAAAATGTAGGCTTATTAGGTTTTAATGATAGTACAGTTTAAGATTGGATAGAGATAAGGGAAATGAAACGCAACAAATGGTCACTGGTCGGATTCGTACCCCGGGCTGCTCCGGCAAGCCTGTAATTGAGGGAACGCCTGCTCTACGAGCTTTGCCACTGGGGCTGTGCATTTTTATGTGGGATGTACATTATTCTTTTAACAGATTTCTCCCTGGTGCTCCCTGGTGATTCCTGGTGCTCCCTGGTGCTCCCTGGTGCTGGAAGTTTTACTTTTTGTATTTTTGCAAGGTTTGTTAAAATAAAGCTCTCTTTTTGTTACACTTTCGTCTTATTTACTGGATTTTGGTCCTCCCCTTTACTATAACCTTAACACTGTTTACAATTAATTTCTGATGAGTTTTCTGGTTTTCTCAGGAAAAATGTGATAGTCTTGGTAAGTAATCATTTTGATATTACCCAGAAACCTTTGATTCTAGTTATACAATTTTCCTCAACAATTCAAACTTAAAAATGCTTACTTACCATCAGATATGCACATATAATAAGTAATAACTTTTTGCCCAGCTGGCACAGACTCGTGACCTCGGTGAACATACTCCACAAGCGGTGATACAGAGTATCACAGATGTAAACAAACATGGTGTTTGAGAAAAAGGTGTAGTGTTGTACTTACTTTACAGACAGAAGTAAAGAAGAAAGAAAAAAACATAGATGATTAGATGTGTGTCTGAATGAGGAGTGTCAAAAACATGGTTAGCTAGAGCTTCGTCAAAATGGTCAGCCGTGGTTGTCAGTCAACCTACATATAAGAGGTCTGCTTACTCTTGTTTGATGTTATATCTGTCTGCAGCTCGTGCTAATGTAGCATTACGATTTTCAGGTGACACTCAGAATGCAATAACATTTGTAATTGGTCTTGCCTAGCTCGAATCGCCTGTGTTCTTGCCACCTCCATGATGAGCAGCTACACACCCCCGACCAATCTACGTTCAGCAGGCAAATATTTTAATATTCAATATGACAACTAAGCAATAAATAACTAAACAATGTGTGCTCCTAAATTTAAGGCTGGTCATATGATACATATTTCATGTGTAGAATGTATCTACTAACAATATTGTTTATGTATTAAAGCCTAATAAATCTTATTCCACTGTTGTCCAAAAAATAATAAAAACACATAAATCCCAAACATAGTCCCCAACTTGTCCTCTTGTTGGAATAATGTTATCTAAGTTTTTATTTTTATTTGAATGAAAATTAATATATTTATGAGGTTTTATAAAGATCCACTACAATAAAAGTAGGAACCAATGGGATTAGAGTAGTCGGGCTCAGGACAGTTGTGGTCATCCAGTGGTTCGGTCCCCAGCCCAAATTGCTTGCGATGGCATGGCCAACAGTGAGTGAGTGAGTGAGTGAGATAGCATTAGGGTATTAATTGAGCAAATATGACTTACTGACTGTATAGCTGACTGACTGCCCACGTTATGAGCCAAATATCATCACAGGCCTTTCAAGCACAGTGAAGAGCTGAGAGAGAGTTACCTCAGGCCTCCACTGAACTAGATCAATCAGATTTGCTTTGTCAACAAGAAAGAGAGCATTGGAGACAGAAAAAAAAGACAGAGGGGGATGAAGAAATTGAGTGGTAAAGAATAAGGATTGTAAAGAAATAGAAAAGCTTTATCTCTTCTCCTCTTTTTGTTCCTTCACCATCTATTTCTTTGATTCTCTGTAGTCATCTGCCAGAGTTTCTTAAAACAGTATAATGAGCATGTACATTTGTATATCATTATAAGATTAACACTAACAAATTTGGCTTACCAATAATAGTTGTGAAATAGACATTTGCCAACGAAATAGTTATGTACCATCCCCCTGACATGTCCATTTTCATTCATTTGTGTTATTTTGAATTGTTTGGAGGAGTTTAAGTGAAGCTCAGGACATGTTAATGTCAAAATGCAGACAAGATCTCACTGTTTGACCTTTACGGCAAAGTAATGAATGTGACAACATGGCAACATGAGAGAATCAAACAGTGCTGGAGGGATTTGTTTTCTTTGTGAAAGGTCACAGTTCCCAACACAGCAGAAAAATCTTAAGCTGCAAGAGATGGATCAAGAGACCAGTTTATCAGTAAGCCAGACAGAGAACAGCCAAAACCTCGCTTGGACTGCTCTGACATCCTCTCTGCTAATGATCAAATAAATCAAAGATCACAATAGACGTCATTGTCAAAAGTTCACTGAACCTCCACAAACTCTATGATCAACTATTTCTTATCATGGAGGAATCAGAAGACAGACACTATTCTTGCTGCTGACTCGAAGTAGAGTCAAAGACAAAGATTCAAAGAAGAACTTTCTTGAACTAGAAGCTGGTAAAAATGGTGTCAAAAGAAGCAGTCATTTGTACTAACTGGATCCAGTGATGGATGATGGACTAAGAGTAGGCGGTCGACAGCGGGAAAGAGTTGGAGAACAAAACATGGCAAACTAGCCCCTGGAGAAGATTCTACCAGACAAGCCTCCATTTACAGATGTAGACTACGTCAGTCCTATAGAAATCAAAGGAGGATGAAGTCTTGTTAAATTGCATGTCAAGCAGGGCAGTACGTCTTGAAGTTGCACTTACACTTGACACACTCCTACACCAATGCATTATGTATGCAAGATGTATCTGTCAACAAGGTTACATTTTATTAGAGTGGAAAGAGAATTGAAAGAAGCACTCAATGACTTGAATCAGTACACAATTCAGTGAGAGATAAAGTGGTACTATAAACCACTCAGCAGGATCAGCTCACGGTGGTGTTTGGGAACAATTGATCCACATGGTTGGAAATGTGCTGCGCTCTGTTTTTAAGCGGCTTATACAACACCAGAAGGTCGTGAGTTCAATACCAGGGCTGCCACCATTGTGCCGATGAGCAAGGTACTTAACCCTGAGTTGCTCCAGGGGGACTGTCCCTGTAGTTAGTTCACTGTAAGTTGCTCTGGATAAGAGAGTCAGTTAAATGACCTGTAATGTAACAAGTTTTGGAAGATGAAGGATTGCCAACTTTAATCTGTGAAGTTGAAGCAACTCTAAATGATTGACCCATTACCAAGATTTCAAATGATCCAATGGACCTGGAAGCACTCACACCAAACCATCTTCTTCTGTCAAAAAACAGAGCAAATACGGTCGCCATTAGATGCATAGGTTATATAGATAGGGGCAAAGGTGGCAGCAGGACTAGGTCACAGATAGAGGGAGAGCACACAGTTCTTACCAGAGCACAAACAGACCAGGCACAGAGCAACACCACAATTTACAGAACTGGGGAATAACAGTACAATAGTATGTTTATTAATTTGTTTGTTCAACTTCTTCAATAAACAGCAAACTAAACTGCTAATAATGAGTCTGCGTAAGATCATTCCTACCTACAACAAAAAAGGACATTGGTGTACATTTAATTGGTATGTAAGGGCAATTTTTCCTCATTTCTAAGCCATCAGCCTTTAAAAATGTTACTACTTTCTTTTCTTTCTCTAAGGATCTTTCTTAGTAGAGCTTTAAATAAACCTTATGTTAAGTACAAAAGATTGTATAATTTGTGTGTGTGTGTGTGTGTGTGTGTGAGAGATAAAACATATAAGACCAATTCTCTCTATTACAAAACTCACCTTCCAACTCATCAACTCAACTTTCACATTGTGAAGAGATTACATTTTTATTGTCACATTTTTCAACTGGCCCAGACTGTAGTTTTTATCCTATATGGACAGGAATTGTCCAGGTCATCGGCGTGTGTTCTGACAACCCTGTCTCCTAGAAACATTCTTATACATCTCAGTTAAAACATTTTGAAGAAAACACCGGCTGGGTAACATTATCTGATGAGAAAATGTTTTTAATTAACGTGTCTGGCAGTAAAATGTTTACTTACAACCTATTTAATTTGAGTCTCTCCCGGATGGCTGAGCTTCTCACCCTATCTCTAAGGGAGACGGCAGCCACCCGCCTGAGAAAACCCATTTTGGCCGCTTGTACCCGTGATCTCGTTCTTTCGGTCATGACCCAGCCTTCATGAGTGTAGGAACGAAGATCGACCGGTCGATCGAGAGCTTTGCCTTCTGGCTCAGCTCTCTTTTCATCACAACGGTGCCTCCGCTGTTCCGATTCTCCGGCCAATCTCTCGCTCCATCGTCCCCTCACTTGCGAACAAGACCCCGAGTTACTTGAACTCATTCACTTGGAGTAAGGGCTCATTCCCTGCCCGGAGTAGGCAATCCACCGGTTTCCTGCTGAAAGCCTTGGCCTCAGATTTTGAGGTGCTGATCCTCATCCCAACCGCTTCACACTCGGCTGTGAACCGATCCAGTGACTGTTGAAGGTCACAGACCGATGATGCTATAAGGACTACATCATCTGCAAAGAGCAGCGATGACATCCTCAGGCCACCGAACTGCAACCCCTCTCCTCCATGACTACGCCTCGATATCCTGTCCATGTAAATCAGAAACAGGATTAGTGATAAAGCACAGCCCTGGCGGAGGCCAACATTCACTGGGAACGAGTCCAATTTACTGCCGAGTATCCGGACACAACTCTCGCTTTGGGCGTACAGGGATTGGATGGCCCTCAGAAGTGACCCCCTAACCCCATACTCACGCAGCACCTCCCACAGTATCACCCGGGGGACCCGGTCATACGCTTTCTCCAGATCCACAAAACACATGTATGGGCATACTCCCAGGCCCCCTCCAGGATCCTTGCGAGATTGAAGACTTGGTCCGTTGTTCCACGACCAGGACGGAATCCGCATTGTTCCTCTTCAATCAGAGGTTTGACTATTGGCCGAACCCTCCTTTCCAGCACCTTGGAGTAGACTTTACCAGGGAGGCTGATATGTGTGATACCCCTGTAGTTGGCACACACTCTCTGGTCCCCCTTTTTGAATAAGGGAACCACCACCCCGGTCTGCCACCCCCTAGGCACTGTTCCAGACTTCCATGCAATGTTGACGAAGCGTGTCAACCAAGACATCCCCTCAACACCCAAAGCCTTCAGCATTTCTGGACGGATCTCATCAACCCCTGCGGCTTTGCCACTGTGGAGTTGTTTGACTACCTCAGTGACCTCCAACAGGAAAATTGACGATGGTCCCCCATCAGCTTCCAGCTCTGCCTCTACCATAGAGGGCGTGTTAGTCGGATTCAGGAGTTCCTCAAAGTGCTCCTTCCACCGCCCGATAACCTTCTCACCCTTGCTGTACACAGCTTGGATGGTTCCCCGCTTCCCCCTTCTGAGGTGCCGGACAGTTTTCCAGAAGCACCTTGGTGCCGACCGAAAGTCCTCCTCCATAGCTTCTCCGAATTTCTCCCACACCCGTTGCTTTGCCTCTGCCACGGCAGAGGCTACCGCCCTTGGAGTCCATCGGTACCCTGTAACTGTTTCCGGAGTCCTCCTGGATAACAAAACCCGGAAGAACTCCTTCTTCAGTCGGACGGCTGCCCTGACCACCGGGGTCCACCACGGTGTTCGAGGGTTACCGCCCCTTGAGGCACCTAAGACCTTGAGACCACAGCTCCTCACCAAAGTTTCAGCAATAGACGTTTTTAACATTGACCACTCAGGTTCAATGCCCCCAACCTCCACAGGGATGTCTGAAAAGCTCCGCCGGAGGTGTGAGTTGAAGATCTCCCAGACAGGGGCTTCTTCCAGACGTTCCCAGTTCACCCGCACTACCCGTTTGGGCTTACCTGGTCCATCCAGAGTCTTCCCCCACCCCTTGATCCAACTCACCACCAGATGGTGATCAGTTGACAGCTCTGCCCCTCTCTTCACCCGAGTGTCCAAAACATGCGGCCTCAGATCAGATGATACGATCACAAAATCGATCATTGGCCTTCGGCCTAAGGTACTCTGGTACCACATACACTTATGAGCATCCTTATGTTTGAACATGGTGTTTGTTATGGCCATTCCATCACTAGCACAAACAAACAACAAACGACCTTTCAGGTTTAGATCAGGGAGGCCGTTCCTCCCAATCACGCCTCTCCAGGTGTCTCCATTGTTTCCCACGTGCGCGTTGAAGTCTCCCAGCAAGACTACGGAGTCCCCTACTGAAATGCCCTGCAGGGCTCCATTCAGGGTCTCCAAGAAGGCTGAATACTCCGAACTGCTGTTTGGGGCATAGGCACAAACAACAGTCAGAGTTTTCCCCCCCATAAACCGAAGGCGTAGGGGTCTCGTCCGCCGGGGTGAACTCCAATGTAGCGGCGCTCAGCCGGGGACTTGTGAGTATTTCAACACCCGCCCGACGCCTCACACCTTGGGCAACTCCGGAGAATAATAGAGTCCAACCCCTATCCAGAAGTACGATTCCAGAGCAAAGACTGTGCATAGAGGTAAGCCCCACCAGATCCAACTGGTAGCGCTCAACCTCCCGCACTAGCTCCGGCTCCTTCCCCCACAGAGAGGTGACGTTCCACGTCGCCGGAGCCAGCTTCTGCTGCCCGGGTCTGGTCCGTCGAGGTCCCTGATCATCACTGTCACCCGTGTGACAGCGCACAAATTTCAAATTTCAAATGTATAAAAAGTGCAAAAAGGTATGCAAGTACGAATATATATGCTAAAACAAGCACAATATAAATATATTATATGTAATATTACAATAAAGTTAAAGTAAAACACAAAGAATTGTAATACAAGTGATGCAATAATCCCAAAATGGCGCACAATCTGCTGCACTGCACACTGTTACTATGTTTGACTTCATGTTACGTCTAATTTGTGTCTCCATGTTTTATGTTAAGTGCTACACTCGGCTGACCAACATGATCAGAAGCTACAAAGCGATCGTCCTTTTATTTACCATTTTATGGCTGATCCGCGACGGCCATGCACTGTGATGAACTCCTGCTCCACCGGACCTCACTGCTGTGTAACATCAAGCGTGAAGTGGATCTACTGTCAGAGCTTCGGCCGAGGAAACGAGGAAGACGTGGAGGCATCCGCAGCAGAGTAAGGAAGCGTCCATTTAAACCACCTCTTCCCTCCATCATTCTGTCTAATGTCCGCCCACTCCGGAATAAAATGGACTTACTTCACGCTCGGTGCCGACTGGAAAGGGCATTCAGGGACATCTGAATCATCGCCTTGTCCGAAACCTGGCTTGATGAGTCGGTCCATGATATCGAGGTCAGCCTGGACAACTTCACCATCATCAGGTCTGACAGTACGCGTCAGTCTGCGAAAATGCAGGGCGGTGGGGTCTGCCTTTACATCAATAACTGGCGGTGTAATCAACTTCAAGGTGCACCGTAAAGTAGATGGAGATCAAGGAGATGCTGACCGTATCCCTGTACTAATTCCCCCGGGAATTCCCAACTGTTGTGATCAGCTGTGTTTACATTGCCCCCAGTGCAAATGACAAGGCAGCAGCAGAGCTAGTAGCTGTGGAGGCTAACACAATGCTGGCCAAATACCCCGGAGCTCCAGTATTTATTCTCCTGTCTGAACGTCATTCTGTGAGTCTTGCAAAATCCTGAAAATTCTGCTCTAGGTTCAACCGTGTTACTTGTTCATTCTCTATACAACCAGTCCTTTATGTTCCGCTAAACTTCTCAAAATTCCAACATTTTGAGCTGAATGAGTGCTAACTGTGACATATTATTGTCAGAAACAGCAGTAAGGTCTCTTGCACACCTAGAAGTCTTTCTTAAGACCCATATTTCAGAATATAAAAATAACAACAACTAATGACCAAAACAATCCTGTGGCTGTGCATTTTATTTCGCTCAAACACAACTCATCCACATTGAGATCAATTGGGATCAAAAATGTTAAAGCACTCTTCTAAAAATAGAGGAATTATATATCCTTACACATAACACTCTATCAAACTAAGGGCATGGATTTAAATTTGGATCTAAAATCTTTAACTGGAATGAAGACCAATATTATCCAAATATGGTTAACTAAGCCTACACTTACAGACATCTTGATGAATATGTCTTGATTGTCTCTCTCAAGATAGTTATTGATATAACCTTCTCTTATTCTCTTTGTTTTGTTTGTGTTAAATGTTCTTGTTATAGGTATCAATACTCAGTTTGGCCAATTGGATTCAAGGATCATTTATTGTCATTTTGCGACACAGAGTTGCACAACGAAATGCAGTTGTAGCTTAGTTCATTATGCTACACACAAAATACATGATAAAACAGTACAAACAGTTCCTGAAATTGAATTTGCAAGAAGAGGAATGTAAACAAACAAAAGCAAATGAGAATTATCTTCATAAAAATGCAGAATACAGTTATAACGAGTGTGATGTGTGTAGAGGTCTGTGTGGTTAAACTGTAGCAGCATGGTGTAATTTCAGGCGATTTTTCTACGGACCGGCAGGCATAACAAAACACACAATAAAGTGTAAAACATATTATTTAATTATTAGACACATAAAATGTAAATGTAATCATTAAAAGACTTGAATAGTTCTGCAGCTGTGGCAACAATAATGCATTTAAAATATCCTCATGCACATCCTAATGAAAAATATATTGCAGAAAAACGAGAATTATTGCCTTGTTGTCAACATCGGTAGACTCGTCAACCTGGATTGCATACCACGATGCCTCATTAATCCTCTCCAAAAGTTGTATCAATGCCTTCTGCTATTTCATCAATAAGTTATAGTGCTGGCCGAAAGAGCCTGTGCTACCTTTTTAACTGCAGCCTCTCCTAAAAGTTCACGGCAAATGTCCTTAGCAACAATCAGGATCAACTCTTCACTAACTGCTTCTTAGCTTTAGCACTAAGAATGATACTCTCAGTGCAGAAACATTTGATGAAGTTGTGGCCTTCAATAATTGATTTTGTCCTTCTTGTTCACGTTTATTTCTTTCAAAAAACTCCAAAGGCTTGTCTTTTAATGCAGGGTGCGTGGTCTCCATGTGGCGAAGCAGTTTTGAAGGTTTCAGGGCTTCGTTGGAGAGCCGGTCGCCACATGTTATACATGAATCACCTGATGCCATGAACTCCTGGTATTTTCTTTTAAATGCAGCTTTACTTTTATTGGTAGTGTTGGAGTCTTCTGCTGTCTCATCATTGGGTCTTTCCCCCATTTCAAAGAAGCTCTCCAGCGACGTTTGTTTTTTACTCATTTAGCTTGTGGGCTTATAGGTGCATGACAAAAACTGGGACTGAGACAGGTACCGGAAAGAGATGCAGATGGAAGTGTTCATTTTTCAAAATAAAATACCCTGCAGACTAATGTAAATAAAATGTTTACAATAAATATTACCAACACACAAAAAAAAGTTTATTCTTACTGTGCAGCCTTGTACCAAATGATCCACGGCCCGATACTGGTCCGCGGCCCGGTGATTGAGGACCTCTGAGCTAGAGGACGAATCCTACTGATGAAATGCCTCAACAGCTATTCGCTGAATTGCGATGACATTTCGTTCAGGCATTCATGTTCCCCCCCCCCCCCCCACACACACACACACACACACACACACACACACACACACACACACACACACACACAGTCATGGGAAAAACAAACTAAGTAATTAGTTAAATATCATAGAGATGATGATTTTTTTATAAAGAATTTATGTTGTAAAAATATAGGACAAAAAATGACAACATGCAAGTGATCTTTGATATGCCTACGACACTACTCTGAAATCCATTATATCATGATAACAAGTAAGTAATTTTATGTAGGATCGGAAAATGGATGTTCCCCTATAGTATGCTGTGTTCCTTTCACAGTAAAATCTTTATTTATAATGATGTTGACTCTTGATGAAGTTAAGCTCTATAAAACTACTATTAATCTATCTAATATTGTAGTCATTTGGAATAGTAGATGGCAAAACAATCTTAAATAATTGGTAAAAATCTTAAATAACATATAACAATGAAAATAAATCTTGACAGCACTGGAAAAAGCAAGTAAGTGGATTATTTGATCAAATTTCTACTTTTTCTACATTTCAGTTAGACTCTATCGGTGTCAGTGCTGTAATTTCCTGTTGATAAAAGATTAAACAGGTCAAATTAACTGCAGTGATAAACAGGACAGCATCCTGTCCAAGATGAATGATTGTTATGTGGCCTATACTCACCAGCAGACACAGAGTAACATTTGTCGTGCATGTATTCAAATGATTTAGCTTCATTTTGGTCTCCACCAACTCCTGAGAAAAATGTTGAGTCATCGATGTTGATGAACTAACATATTTGTTTTTATCAATAATAAAACAAATGTAATACATATTTTTTTTTACCTCAAATCCAGTTGTGAGTCATGCCTTCACTAAAATAAATGGTACTACATCATTCCTTGTTTGTACATGTGTGTCACTAATATACCATTAATTCAGCACAACATAAGCCTTGTGTGTCGATTTTATTCAAATGTTCCAATAAACAGTCACTTCCATAGGTTAAAAAGATTGTTCTTGATGCGTATCCAGCGAGTGAATGTCCAAACAATTTTTATTGATGCAAAATCAGAATGTTACGGACAGAAATGTTTACCGTGATGAAATGAAAACGAGCGTTAAGTAATCAGTTTCTTGATTATTATTCCATTGTCTGTGCTTACGGTAAGAACCGTGTGATCTCGCCACCTCTGATAAATACAATTTCCTGTTAACTTTTGAACTTAAAACACCTGAACAGTGTTACCTCATATTAGTATATGTTGTGATCAAATGTTGTAGTCTATAGTAATTATTAACATACATTAGAAAACATATGGATATACATGCTAAATGGCTCTTACACTGGCCACATAATTGCGTTGGTCCAGCTTGCAGATATCACTGCTTTTCCTCACAACAGATTTCCCACTTTCTAAAGTGTTGATTTCCTTTAGAAATCTTTCTCGCTGACAAAAGTGAATGGTGGCCGTTTCTGCTTTGGAAAGATCATCTGGAGTCATTGAGTGAACCTTTATCTTTGCCTGCCTGCCTTTCCACTGCTAGTATTCTTATCCTGGCAGAGAGAGGCTTAAATAGATCTTGTCTAGCGACCTGTCTTTGGAGTACCCCACCCTCTGCGTCACCAGCTGCTTATGTTTTTCCTGAAAATGAGGCGCTTCACTTTCAAAGACCCCCGTGATTTAGTACTGCACTTCTGTTAGTTTGCAAAACTTACGAAAGATCAGAAGACTTGGGCCCAGTCTGAGGTTATAAACCAATCAGTCGACACTGAGGTGGCAGGTATGAATTATTAATAAATAATTTCAGTGTAACTAAATTATTGTAGCAGTAGTTACCATATTGTAACGTTAATGAAAGTCCATTTACAGGACCTACACTTAAAATAGTTCTCCAGTCATTTAGTCGCACGATGGAGGGTGTTTGTTTTTTTTCCCTTGCTGTAACCTTTGTGGTCTGCTGCTAAAACATCTCTACATGCTGCTCATGTGTTTGTAAGAACATCACAGTCAATTACGGCAGTCGTGGTCATTTCGGTGCCCACACTTGGTAGCATGGAGCTAATCTCGCAGGTAAGGGGCTCACCTGTAAGGGACTGGCAGGTCTCCTCTGTGCTCTCTGCGGCTGGATACTCCGATCTGGCGTGCCTTGCTACAAAAGCCTGACCGAGGCTGTCCTGCTGACTATCCTGCTTGCTCTACGTGGCTCAAAGTTGTTTATCGCTATCACGGAGGCTGCCCCGTCACAGTGCACTGTCCGTGCCCACCGTCTAACCGGCTGATCTGCTGCTGGGCCCGGGTCTCCCCGCCTGGGTGTAGCCTGCAGTCTGTGGCTACAGCTAACCCACTCGACCCCTGTCTGGCTGGTTTCGTAGCCTGGATTATGAAACTGCTGGATTACACTGTTTCTGATTCCTCTACTTTTGATCAACTCATGTCATGTCCCATTACAAAAGCTAGAGAAGGGAGGAAGATGTTAATATGTCAATATTGTCACATGTTTACACATTAAATTGAGTTTCTTTGCTTATTTAAAATACAATTTAAATACAAGAATATATATATAGACGGACAGCTAAACTTTGTATTTGTGTTTTGCCGCTACCACACACAATAAACTAACCTTCCAGCTATGTGAAAAAGGCCTATTTCCATCCAACCAGTGAGGGACAGTGTCCTCATTACAGACAGCAAAGCTCCAGGAAAACTAACTGTGAGAGAGGAACTGTACTCTACAAGAAATGAGTGAAAATTATACACATTTTAAAAAGAAAATACAGAAGTATTAGTTTTCTGGTTTATCGGTTAAGCGACTAGGTTGCCACGTCTCGAGCTCTTCTTCAACGTTTCCTCAAACATTTTTTTATTTTATTTTGTTATTTTATAAAATGTTTTTGTCTTTTTTACATCATGTGTGTCACCCAAACAAACCAATATGATATGATAGAGGACAACTTCTGCACATAGGATCGTTTGTGAAGAAAACTTTCTCACTACTATCAATGAACAATAAGGAATATCAATGCTTTGATTACTTGATAACTGGATAACGGACCCTTTGATCTTAGACTCGGTCATTGTTCCAGAGGGGATCTCCATTCAGCGGCAGTTTCATTTACCCGACAATAAAATCAGGGTAGACCAAGGGGATCCTAACCTAATTATAGGATGCCATCCATATTATATCTCGAGGGAGCTTACATTGGTTGTTCACACAGCAGTGTACATTCTACCACATGCCAACAGCAACCAAGTACTGGACGAGATGTATGGAGTTATCGAAAGGTCCAAGACCTCACAGCCAGAGGCTGCCTTTATTGTGGCCATTGATTTTAACAACGTCAAACTCAGAAAAGTCCTGCCAAATTATCATCCGTACAGTTCTTCCCGGGTAGGATATAAAGCTTCCCCTTTGGCAAATCAGATCTCGTCACTTTATTTGCCTCCCTATAGGCAGAAATTCAAACATGACAGACCAATGACCATTCAGTTGTGGTCCGACCAATCAGGCTCAGAAATAACTCACAGCTTTAGCACTACAAAGTGGTATGTGTTTCAGGACAACAACAATAATGTTTAAAACTCGGGCAATTTGGACAAATACAGGAAGTCCAGGTATGTGCTCTTATAGCTGTGCCAAGAAACAATGCAGGGACAAAGTGAATTCTGACTATCAGGGCTTTAACACTAGAAATATGTTGTCTGGACTAAGAAATATCACAAACTTCAAAAGGAAAACCAGCAGTGCTGACATAATGTATGCATCTCACCCAGATGAACTGAACCATTTTATGCAGGAAAAACAATATTTGCCGAGGACCTGCAAGAGGCTTAGGCCCTCTGCCCACTAGTAATATCAAGGGCAGATGTGTGCAGATCTTTTTAAAGGATTAATCCACACAAGGCAGCTGCACCTGATGGCATCCATGGCCAAACTCTCAAGGTGTGTGGAGATCAACTGGCAGATCACAGACATTTCAACCTCTCACTGTTCCAGTCTCTAGTCCCCACATGTTTCAAAAAGACCATCATGGTCCCTATCCCAAAATGTCCAAAGCCCTCCCAGCTGCACCTCGGTAGATCGGATGAACAGTTCTCGAGAAATGCGAAGGACATAGACAGAGACTCCTTGTTTTATAGTCAGATAAACTGTATCAAATATTAGATAACATATTTTCATTGCCAACAACTGCTTGACAGTAACTGTTGACATGATAATGATAGATAAGGTCATTTGAACCCAGTCTGAGATTAAAAAAGAATTGGTCCACATTGAGGAGTGTGAGATGATTTGTTGCTGGAGTAGGAATGCTTGACACTGGACACTACACTCCTCATAATGCAACTAAATAGCATAACACAGGCTGTCTGTTATAAATGTACTCCCCAATAGTACACAACTCTTTTCACAGGCTGAGTTGTTGTTTAGTTAAAAATAGCCTTGCTTTGTATGTATATATACATATCATAGAATAGATATGCTATCATTTCAAAACGTAATTACATTACATTCATACATTTAATTAACATTATCAACAGAATGTAAAGAAAAAAACGTTTTGACATTATCATCAAAGACGTCTACTGAAATGAGCATGCTAAGCAGCTAGCCCCAGCTGGAAGTAGAGCTGCCTTTTCCCCCCATTTTGCTATTTCTAGTCCACAGCTCCACTCAATTATATTGAGCCTATGCTGAAAGGAGATTAGGAAGATCATCAACTAATCTAAACTAACAATATACAGACTGTTAACAGAAACAAAACAGTCATGGAGCTAGAGGACAATACTTCTACTCTGCTTATTTGTACATAATAGCATTTGGCATCTAGTCTGTGTTTGAATTTCTAACTAAAGTGTGGTTTGGACGGACGGTCACCACTGATATTTCACCTCTGTTGTGAATTAATTTTTTTACAGTGTATTTGTGTATGTTGGAGCCTGCAGGTCTGACAATATAAAATGCCACACAGCTCTGCAGACACCATCACTCTCAGCAGTAAGCTGTTAGGGCTTGATCAGTTGCATTTAGACTGAACTAATTATTAATTACTAAAACCAGCATATTTTGAGTTAAAATTAGAGATTTTTACTTGTATCTTCCACTGAAGTCCAACATTTTTCATGTAGCTCTTTGCTGGCACTGACTATGTAAAATCAAGATAATTCATTTAATTAATCAAATAAAATAAAAGTGGCAGATGGGTGTATCTGTGGGTTTGTTGTGATTGGTTCTAATGTAAGCTCATGGAACATCCACTTTTAATGATAAAGGAAAGTGCAGAATCACAGAGGCTACTACATGTGTCAGCTTCTCATTGACACATGGGTTTACTTCACAGAATTAGACCCTCCAGAGTTTATATGCAGTTTGAACTTAAGTGAAACTGAGTGAGCTTGAAAGACGTGGCAACATGTATACTTTTCTTCAATATTTCAACATATTGAGTCTTGTCTTGGCAAAGTGAAAAAGGATGACACACTGTAACAACCTGTAAAAAGTGTTTACATTTTGATATGTAGCCATGAATTTCATCATGTTTTTTTTCTGTCCTCTCTGCCCCTGTCTGTCCTTGTTCTGTCCTACATTTTCTTTCATCTATTTGTTTTTCTCTGTACTCTCATCTTGTTACCACATTCCTTTCCTCTCTAATCCATCCCGCTCAGATCCAGGAAACTCTCCGTCCAGAGTATCTTCTTGTTTTTCTACTGCTGTGGAAAGCAGCACTGAGCGTCTGCTGCAGGAGAACCCACACACCAACAGCAGCCTGCTCTGTGACCCGGACTTCTCCTCTAGTTCAGCCCCACGCTCTGCCAACACCTTACCTCGGAGCTACATCACTGCTGCTCGTGCCAGCAGCAGGGACAGTCAACTGCATGGCCTGATTATGCAGCACTCTGACATGGAGAGGAAAAAGGAGGTGTTCCTAGACCACCTGAGACAGAAGTATCCTCACCATGCTGCCATTATCATGGGACACCAGGACCGCATGAGGGAACAGGTGAGATTTAAATCTTGCAGGGTGTTTCCATTCTCTGTTGACTTTCTCTCCACAAATAAAGATTTAACATCAGACACAGCAATAGTAATAACAACAGTACTGCTTGTCTCAAAAGGAAAACACTGCTCTCAGTGAAACTTCACCGGGTAACCTCTAATCTATTATAATATTTTTTCCTCTGACTAATGGAAAAAAGTAAATAGAGTGTACCAATATGGCCCATTTGTCCCAATGAAAGTTGTTCACTGGGTGCAGCCAACAAAGAGGTTTATGGGGCTTCCTTTAAGCTTACAGGTTTAGAGGCTCGTCGGGCATGATCACTAAAGACCTTCTCTGGCTGAACCGGCTGACTTCCTGCTGGCTCAAAACACACATTAAAGGTAAAGAAATAATGTACTGATGTGGATCTTTAAGACAGTTTCCCCACTACACTGGATTGGCAGGTCTATGCTGGACAACATTGAAATGCAATGCACCTCTTCAATTGTTAATGTTGTTTATGTTGCATATAATAATACATAGGCCACATTCATCCATCATTATGTCACTTTAGACTTTAGTTAATACTTGCTGTATATCCCCCTCCCCCAATGTTGTATACCACATTTGCTGTTAACCTCTTAAAGAGCCTACAAAATGATAGGTCAGTGTTATTGGACTTGGTATATGATAGAGGTTGCATTTCTATTGTGAAATGTGCCATATATATATTTTTATTATTGATGTATTCTTTATAAATCACGATCATAACAGCATAAAAAAGACATCCGCTAACAACAATCGGTCGCTGCGCCAGAAACATCCACTTCAGTAATGTTCGGGCGATGACGTCACAAGTAGAACACAGCCGCCAGTGTTGGTATGCGTTGAAGCGTCCAGCAAAGACTGATGTCAATTATTATGATAAAGAATGGACAACAATAGATCGCCAAGAATAATTGGCATGCGATGTGTTGTATGGGGATGAGGGGTTGTCTCCAAATCTAGCTTTCTGTGGCCAAAAGATGATAAAATGTTGCGTTTATGGACAAGACAAGTGTGTCGAACGAGGGCAGACTTTGCTGGAACAGGAAAACCGAGGTCGATGAAACTGAAAACTGAATGCAAATGCTGTGCCTACAATACTGCCGAGACCCCAGCCAGAACAAACCACCACGCCGATGCAGAGTCCGCCGATGCAGAGTCCTCCACCAAAGAGACGACGAAATGCATTCGCCAAAAGGGAGAGAACGAAGGTAAGCCGTGCTACTTGTTGTTTACTTTATTTATTGTTACAAGGATAAAGCCATAAATGGTCTAGGCCTACTGTATGTAACGAGTTTACCCCAGGCCCTAGCCGATAGATATACACAGATGTGTGTTATTGTTTGTAGTATTAATAACTTTAGCTAATTGCACTTAATTAGCTTAATTAAGTATAGATTCAACGTTTATAACAGGCTTCCCAATTTTATTCTGTGGTTTTAGTAAAAGCTTGAGTCTATTTGACTTTTAACTATCACCCTATTATTACATAGGGATTGGAAACATTGTTGAATGAAACCACTGACAGAACTGAGGATACATGTATGATCAGCGACAATCTATTGGACATCTACACTGGGGAGGAAGCTGTGTGTACACCAGTAAGTATACAGACTGTACATCATCTGTACATTACAGTTCTAGTATCAGTAGACCTGCACATGACGTTTTAAAAATACAATGTATCACCACATGCATGTACATAATTCATATATTTAATTGTTTGATTTGATATCATTGCTCTCTCAATCAATTCAACCACATCTTTTATTATAAATGTTATTAGATATGTTCTGTACGCAGACATGTATAAACGTGCAATACAATTTCAAGCTGGTTTGAAAGATTGATTAGTAAAGTTGTGTTTTGTACATTTCAGAGATGTCAGAATGAAATTGCTTTGGAGACGGATTCCCCTCCACGGATACACCACAAGTCCATGCAGGTACGACCACGTGTCAGGTCAGCTGGACTGCAAGTTCGAATCCATGTTGGTTGTTCCAAAGGTTAGCATTATACAAATACACGCACACACACGCACACACACACTCACACACACTCACACACACATACACACACATACATACATAAGTATATATATATAGCCCCTGTCCTGGAGATCTTCAACTTACACCCAGGGAAGCCGTCCGACTGAAGAAGGAGTCCTTCCGGGTTATGTTATCCGGGAGGACTCCGGAAACAGTTGCAGGGTACCCAAGGACTAGAAGGGCAGCAGCCTCTGCCGTGTCAGAGGCAAAGCAGCGGGTGTGGGAGAAGTTTGGAGAAGCTATGGAGAAGGGCTTTCGGTCGGCACCAAAGTGCTTCTGGAAAACCATCCGACACCTCAGGAGGGGGAAGCGGGGAACCATCCAAGCTGTGTACAGCAAGGGTGGCTTTGACTGAGAAGGTTATCAGGCGGTGGAAGGAGCACTTTGAGGAACTCCTGAATCCGACTAACACGCCCTCTATGGTAGAGGAGAGCTGGAAGCTGATGGGGGATTATCGTCAATTTCTCTGACGGAAATCGCAAAGGTAGTCAAACAACTCCACAGTGGCAAAGCAGCAGGGGTTGATGAGATCCATCCAGAAATGCTGAAGGCTTTGGATGTTGAGGGGCTGTCTTGGTTGACACACCTCGTAAACATTGCGTGGAAGTCTGGGACAGTGCCTAGGGGGTGGTTCCCCTATTTAAAAAGGGGGACCAGAGAGTGTGTGCCAACTAGAGGGGTATCACACTTCTCAGCCTCCCTGGTAAAGTCTACTCCAAGGTACTGGAAAGGAGGGTTCGGCCGGTAGTCGAACCTCTGATTGAAGAGGAACAATGCGGATTCCGTCCTGGTCGTGGAACAATGGACCAACTCTTCACTCTCTTCAATCTCGCAAGGATGCTGGAGAGGGCCTGGGAGTACCCCCATCCGGTCTACATGTGTTTTGTGGATCTGGAGAAGGCATATGACTGGGTCCCCCGGGTGATACTGTGGGAGGTGCTGCGGGAGTATGGGGTGAGGGGGTCACTTCTGAGGGCCATCCAATCCCTGTACGCCCAAAGCGAGAGTTGTGTCCGGATACTCGGCAGTAAGTCGGACTCCTAGTGAATGTTGGACTCCGCCAGGGCTGCGCTTTTTCACCAATCCTGTTCGTGACTTTCATGGACAGGATATCGAGACGTAGTCGTGGAGGAGAGGGTTGCAGTTCGGTGGCCTGAGGATCTCATCGTTGCTCTTTGCAGATGATGTGGTCCTTATGGCATCATCGGTCTGTGACCTTCAACAGTCACTGGATTGGTTCGCAGCCGAGTGTGAAGTGGTTGGGATGAGGATCAGCACCTCAAAATCTGAGGCCATGGCTATCAGCAGGAAACCGGTGGATTGCCTACTCTGGGTAGGGAATGAGCCCTTACCCCAAGTGAAGGAGTTCAAGTACCTAGGGGTCTTGTTGGCCGGAGAATCGGAGCATCGGGGGCGGTACTGCAGTCACTTTACCGCACCGTTGTGACGAAAAGAGGGCTGAGCCAGAAGGCAAAACTCTCAAACTACCGGTCAATCTTCGTTCCTACCCTTACCTATGGTCATGAAGGCTGGGTCATGACCGAAAGAACGAGATCACGGGTACAAGCGGCCAAAATGGGTTTTCTCAGACGGGTGGCTGGCATCTCCCTTAGAGATAGAGTGAGAAGCTTAGCCATCCGTGAGAGACTCGGAGTAGAGCCGCCACTCCTTTACGTTGAAAGGAGCCAGTTGAGGTGGTTCGGGCATCTAGGCAGGATGCCACCTGGGCGCCTCCCTAGGGAGATGTTCCAGGCAAGTCCAGCTGGGAGGAGACCCAGGACTCGGTGGAGAGATTATATCTCCTCACTGGCCTGGGAAAGTCTTAGGATCCCCCAGTCGGAGATGGAGGATGTGGCCCGGAGAAGGGAAGATTGGGGTTCCTAACTGGAGCTGCTGCCCCCGCGACCCGACCCCAGGATAAGCGGTAGACGATGGATGGATGGATGGATGGATATATATATATATATATATAATTCTTGATTATAAAACATCTTTTTGCAGAATATGTTACTGAACTCTTGACCGAGAATCTATACTTTGTGCCAAGACAAGGTTGATGAGAAACCTTTCGAAGTCCCAGATCCACTCAACAGTCGGTGGGAAGAACCAAACAAGAGGGATGCTGTTGGGCTTTATAGGAGCAGATTCAATCACTGAACTGACATTGTGGTCAAGTGGACCAGCTGGCCAAGCAGCGCCAACAGCTGGGGACATGCGATGGCCACGCCGCAGGGCCGCCACCGGTCAAGGGGCGGCGGTCATTCCTCCCGTCACCACGGCTACTCCCCAGCCAATGATTCGTATCTCCAGACCCGAACTCTTCTCCGGAGATTTGGAGAATTGCAGAGCGTTCTTAACCCAATGTTATTTACATTTTGATCTTGATCATCTTTTCCAACTGAGCGTTCCAAGGTGGCGTATGTGATTTCTTACCTGTGGGCGGAGGCTTGGGCTACGGCAGAATGGGCCAGGGAGGCACCAATTTGTCAATCCTTAGGAGCCTTCACAGAGACTCTAAGGAAGATCTTCGACCACACGGCTCCAGGTCAAGAGGCAGCCCGTGCACTCACCAGTATTCGACAGGGGAACCGGCTGACTTCGGACTATGCTGTGGAATTCCGGACATTGGCGGCCGACAGTGGATGGAATGAGCAGGCGTTGTTCGACGCATTCAGGAGTGGACTCTCGGATCGTATCAAGGATGAGCTAGCACCATTGGAATTGCCGACAGGTCTGGACTCTCTTTTTGCCCAGTGCATCCGAATCGACAACCGATTCCGGGAGAGAGAATGGGAACGGGACTATCGACGGTCGCAGCTCAGGGACGGGGTGGTTCCGGTCACACTTTCGCTTTCGCCCAAGGTCCGCGGTATTCTCGGATTCAGAGACCACCTTATTCGGCGACAGTAACCTCACCAGACGAGGAGATGAAGTTGGACCGCACCAGACTGTCTCAAGCAGAGAGACAGCACCGGATGAGAGAGGGTCGGTGCATCTATTGCTCTGAGTTTGGACATTTTGTTAATAGATGTCCAGTAAAAGCCAAGGCTCACCAGTAAAGAGGGCACTGGTGAGTCGAGCAGTTTCTGGAGGAGGAGCCTCTCGAGCGCTGACATCTGCCACGCTCATCTCGTCGTCAGAGACCATGATTCATCCCGTGCTGATCGATTCCGGAGCAGACAAGAGTTTTATGGATGAGGGAATGGCTAAGAGGTTGGGTTTTAAGTTACACTCATTACCCAAGGTGTTGGAAGCCAAGGCTCAGGACGACGGAGTACTGTGTCGAGTTTCCCATATCACTCAACCTGTGCAACTGGTCATGGCTGATGGACATTCGGAACAGATTGAGTTCCATGTGTTTGAAGCTCCCACACACCCGATAATTCTGGAGTATCCGTGGCTAGTCCAGCACAACCCACACATGGACTGAGCCGGAGGAGAGGTATAGGGATGGCACCAGAGGTGTTCTACCACGTGTTTTCCAGACTGCAAGGAACGAGGTCTGGGAATGACTACTTTGGACAAAAGACCCAGTGCAAGACTAGAGAGGGACTTTCCGGATTTGGCCAAGGTTCCACCGTCCTACTTAGGGCTTAAAGAGGTCTTCAGTAAGACCCGGGCCCAGCTCTGCCACCTCACTGAGAGTATGACTGCCCGGTTGACCTACTTCCGGGCGCTGCACCTTCGAAGGGTCATTTGTATTCCATGTCTGCGCCAGAGAGAAAGACTGAGGGAGTACATCGAGGGAGCCTTGGAAGCTGGGTTTATTCGTCCTTTGTCTTCACCCACTGGTGCGGGATTCTTTTTCGTGGAGAAGAAGGACAAGTCCCTACGACCCTGTATTGACTATCGGGGTTTGAACAAAATCACTGTGAAGAATCGGTATCCCCTTCCACGTATTTCTTCGGCATTTGAGCTGTTACAAGGGGCCAAGATATTCACCAAACTGGACCTACGCAATGCGTATCATTTGGTGAGGATAAGGGAGGGGGATGAGTGGAAGACCGCATTCAATACTCCCAGTGGACACTACGAATACCTCGTAATGCATTTTGAACTGACCAACGCTCCAGCGGTGTTCTAGGCCCTGGTTAATGACGTTCTCCGGGATATGCTTAATCGATTTGTGTTCGTGTATCTGGATGACATCCTCATTTTTTCACCAGATGAGGAGACCCACATACAGCACGTTGGTCAAGTGTCACGACGCCTTCTCGACTGTTTGTCAAGGCGGAGAAATGTTTTGTTTCTGGGATTTATCATCGCTGAGGATAGCATTCAAATGGATGAGGCGAAGGTCATTGCGGTCACTCAGTGGCCTACCCCCACCAGTCGGAAGCTGGTGCAAAGATTCCTGGGGTTTTCAAACTTTTATCGAAGATTCATTAGGAATTACAGCACTGTCGCAGCGCCTCTACACGTCTTGACCTCACTTTCTGTCAACTTCTGTTGGAATGAGGGGGCTGAGAAGGCATTTCAACAACTGAAGATAAGCTTCATTTCAGCTCCCATCCTTACCTTGTCAGACCCCCAGAGACAATTTGTGGTGGAGGTGGACACGTCAGATGTGGGGGTGGGAGCAGTTTCGGACAATAAATTGCACCCATGTGCATTTTTGTCCAAGAAGCTGTCACCAGCAGAAAGAAATTACGATGTCGGTAACAGGGAGTTACTTGCCATTAAGGTGGCGCTCGAGGAGTGGCGACACTGGCTGGAAGCAGCAGAGCAGCCATTCCTGGTTCTTACGGACCACAAGAACTTGCAGTACATTCAGTCGGTGAAGAGACTGAATTCCCGGCAAGCCCGATGGGCTTTGTTTTTCACCCGCTTCAAGTTCACACAAACCTATCGGCCGGGGTCTAAGAACATTAAGGCGGACACACTATGATCCTTGTCTGCTGTGCTGTTACGCTGAGTATCTGCCCGTGTACCAAACCTGTTTCCGTGACCCGACTCTGCTCCTGCTCCCCTTGATACTTTGTATGATCAACTGTCTATGCGTGTACCATAGCAACTGCAAAGTTTTCAGTAAAGACTATTTCCATTCAACATTTATCTGCCTCTGTGTCATGCAATTGAGTCCCACCTCCCTTCTGTCTTGTTACAATAAATACATCAAAATTTCTGAGCTCTACACATTTGTGAACACAAGTAACTCACTCATTATGTGGCTGATCACCTGCTTGTTGTCTGTCCCTCTTCGAATACCTTTGGTAGGCTGTCTGCAACACCTAAACATCCAGACAATTTGATTACAATCCTGGGTGATCTGTTATGCAGGTTATGTTTGCACCATGTCCCTCATATTCATTGAATTCCTACATTTTGGCCTCCATGACATCCTTTTCTTGGCAGCAATGGCACTCTTCAATTGCTTCCAACAGTTTTCACATGTACACCTAAATGTACAAAAAAAAGAGTGGTAAGGAAATGTACAAAATAGGCAATATCCAGAAAAAAGGCCAATATTAACGTAATTTAAATGTCATACTATTTATAGGCCTGGGGCCCGGTTCAAGACAGGCTCGTAAGCAACTCATTAGCCTGTTATGGTCGTATTGAGGTTGGATCTACCTAGTAGCAACTTTCTACCCGTTTCACGTAACTTTCATAAAGTTACGACATCGTAACTTCCATGAAAATCTGGTAGGTTTTACGGCTACTATAGGCAGCCATAAGACGCTCGTCAGTAGGCAGACTATACTTTATAAAACAGCGCTGTCCTCCAGGTCTGTTTGTTAGCTAATAGCAAATGCTTTATATACAGCCTTGTAATATATGACGTTTGACATCAGACACAACGATAGAACCTCAACCGCAGAAACTTCGAGAAAGAATCAAGTTATCAAGTTATCAAGCTTTACAGACGTTGATGTGTCTAAGTTGAGAAATAATTGAATATTTAGCTTTCGAGCAATTTGCGGACAACTAGTCGGGTTCCATAACAATTCAAGGAAAACAAGTTATCGAATCGATATAGGATAGCTTGTGATCTATTTATGATCGAGGATGATGTTATGTTTTATTATGATGTTGTCGAGGATATGTATCGCTCACAACATTGTGGTATGAAACAGAGAGGAATCAATAAAGCACAAATACAGATATAGTTGATTAATTATTATTTTGTTGTACAACAAACAATAATAATGAGAACACTACCTGCTTCCATGCACAGCCGTGTAGAGTCCCAACTCACAAAGAGAATCTACCCCTTATATTTGAGTTCTTAATGAAAACACAAACCTTGTCTCCCAAGCATACATTGAAGCACATTGGGTCATGACACCAAATCTAAAACAGATGTGAAGATCACTTCCTCATAATCATTAAAGGGTTCCCTTAACTTCATTAGAGTATGGAGATAATGTCATGTCAAGACAATATCCTCTTTATGCATATATGGTATGGATCATAATAGGGCCACTAATGTAAACTTAATGACTAAGACATTGTTCATTAGATTATCTTAACAATGTATTTACTATTTATTGAGAAGTTCTATTAATTATAGTCAAATGTATATACCTGTCTGTGTTCTGTTGTCGCACAGGATCTCCGCCAAATCCAGGATCACCGTCACCGTCATCCGCATGTCCCGTCTGTGTCTCCATCTTGAATACTGTGGCTCGAGCTGGTCTGTTTCCAACACGTTAAACTCGCCCGCATGATCTAAATCCAAGACACCAGCATCCTCTTCAATAAAGTCCTCCTCTTCTTGAAAGGGCAACGAGTGACGACTCACTGTTACTCGATTCTGTCGAAATATCCAAGCCAGAGTCCAACATCGCCACGTCTGCCTGTGTATTCAACTGGTGTACTCCTGTTCTACTTGTGACGTCTGAAAATGGCGCCGGCTGTTTTCGGTAGCGGCGATGTCAACATCGGTGGTCGACATAATAAATCATGATTTATTAAATACTGCGGGCATAGTGTCATTACTAACACATTATTTTGCACCACAAATAGCATTTACTATCATCAGTAGAATTTCATGTGTATAATTTCGTAGGTTTCTTAAGGGGTGGTGGAATTTACCCAAAAATACCTACAAACGACATACCCAAAGTAAATTGAAAGCTGCTCTTCAACCATTTGCACCAGCTGCATGATTTTGGTCTCATTCGAAAGATAACTCTCTTATTGTTCTTGCAAAACATCACTCCAAGTTCTTCTGGCAATGAGTAATAGTGGTCTGAATATACAAAATCGCTGGTAGGTAAGAGCTGTAAAACACAATAGGAACATATAATCAAGTATTACCAAGTTCAAGTTCAAATTTCAGATAAAAGGCACAAAAACTTAACTTATTACAGGTTTTTCTAAGAGTAACACCAGTTGTTCACAAGCCATAAATAACTATTGGCCTTTACTATAAATAACTATTATATACCCTATATTCCCTGTCACATGTCTAAAGCTTCAGCAGTTCTGCTGCTGGCCCTGTGTGTAAACAAAAGAAGAGGGCTGGCACTTCCTTATCAAGTTGACACTCATTTGATATTGAAGGTTGTCGATAAGGCATGGAAGCTCCGATTGGCTCAAATTAAGTGTCAATCGAAAGGTCAGAATAGGGCTAATAAGGCTAATAGCTTGATATATGATAGATGTGTGTAAAATGCCAAGTTAGTCAGAATCACGGTTGTGGGGGTCTGGCCTTTCAAAGTTTGGCTGTTAATTAAAGGGCCATCATCATTTTTAATGGAAGCATAATTTCCAGTTATGGTACCAAGTTTCATGCCTCTAGCTCATTCCAGCTCCCAGCAAATTGATCAAGCACAGAATTAGGTCAAGAAATATGAATGCAATCGACCACGTGGTGGTGCTGTTAATAACGATCAAGATAGTATGTTCTAATTTGGCACACATATCCATCACAATGTGCTCTACAGAAAAGCCTCAAGAATCACTAGCGTCTCCCTAAATAAATGTTTTGCTAATTTGCATAATATGAAAAACAGTTAAATGAATAGAATGAAATGTTGAAATGTTAATCAACAACAAATTTAGTGTACAACATCGGGGATGCACATTTCTACTATAAATGAGCAAGATAGGTCAAAAAACATGATGCAACTATTCAAAACGTCTTCATAAAAGGCGAGGCTAAAAATCAAACCTTAATAACTCATTGAATATTTGTCCAACCATACACTTTGATGGATATGTTCAGACCTTCTTGTCGAATAGGCCTATCCACGCACTTTGATCCTGACCTATAGAGGCACCACAAATGTGTACCTCAGAAACGGTGGACAGAATTTAACCAAATTTGGTGCACATGCAATAATAATAATAATAATAATAATAATAATAAGCTTTATTTGTATGGCACCTTTCATAGAAGAATTGCAGCCCAAAGTGCTTCACATCAAAAACATAACAATTAGTACAAGATTAGATAGAATAAGAGCATTTACAGTACAATAATCACAGTGTTGATATAAATGAGTCTGAAGTACCATTATAAAAATAGCAGAATTAAAGTAGTATGAAATAGCAGGTAAAATAGCAGAATTAAAATAGTATAAAATAGCAGAAAATAGCAGAATTGAAATAGCCAGAATTAAAATAGTATAAAATAACATTGGCACACCATTCTTGTAAATATTTTAAACTATCAGGGTCATATTTTGAAAGTATGAGATCAACAATGGGCCCCTGTGGCCCTTCAACTGGTTGCTACCCATTCCTGGTAGTCCTTATTGACCCTTGTATTTACGTTTACAGCGTCAACCTCTTTATTGACCTTTTAACGTATAAAACACAAACATCTCCATGAGTCCAGATTCTTTTGGCAAAATCTTGCTTAAAGCCCGCTTCATAAACAAACCCCTGTTTGTTAAGTTTTATGAAACCTATCGGTTCAAACTCTTTATTGACCCTTGTATTTACATTTACAGTGTCAACCTCTTTATTGACCTTTTAACATATAAAACAAATGTCTCCATGAGTCCAGATTCCATCCATCCATCCATCCATCGTCTACCGCTTATCCGGGATCGGGTCACGGGGGCAGCAGCTCCAGTAAGGAACCCCAATCTTCCCTTCTCCGGGCCATCTGGTGGTGAGTTGGATCAAGGGGTGGGGAAAGACTCTGGACAGACCTGGTAAACCCAAACGGGTAGTGCGGGTGAACTGGGAACGTCTGGAGGAAGCCCCTGTCCTGGGGATCTTTAACTCACACCTCCGGCGGAGCTTTTCAGCCATCCCTGTGGAGGTTGGGGTCATTGAACCTGAGTGGGCGATATTCAAAACCTCTATTGCTGAAGCTGCGGTGATGAGCTGTGGTCTCAAGGTCTTAGGTGCCTCAAGGGGCGGTAACCCTCGAACACCGTGGTGGACCCCGGTGGTCAGGGAAGCAGGTTATCGGCCGCTGGAAGGAGCACTTTGAGGAACTCCTGAATCCGACTAACACGCCCTCTATGGTTGAGGCAGAGCTGGAAGCTGATGGGGGATCATCGTCAATTTCCCTGATGGAAGTCACTGAGGTAGTCAAACAACTCCACAGTGGCAAAGCCGCAGGGGTTGATGAGATCCGTCCAGAAATGCTGAAGGCTTTGGGTGTTGAGGGGCTGTCTTGGTTGACACGCCTCGTCAACATTGCGTGGAAGTCTGGGACAGTGCCTAGGGGTTGGCAGACCGGGGTGGTGGTTCCCCTATTTAAAAAGGGGGACCAGAGAGTGTGTGCCAACTACAGTAAAGTCGACTCCAAGGTACTGAAAAGGAGGGTTCGGCCGGTAGTCGAACCTCTGATTGAAGAGGAACAATGCGGATTCCGTCCTGGTCGTGGAACAACAGACCAACTCTTTACTCTTGCAAGGATCCTGGAGGGGGCCTGGGAGTACGCCCATCCGGTCTACATGTGTTTTGTGGATCTGGAGAAGGCGTATGACCGGGTCCCCCGGGTGATACTGTGGGAGGTGCTGCGGGAGTATGGGGTGAGGGGGTCACTTTTGAGGGCCATCCAATCCCTGTACGCCCAAAGCGAGAGTTGTGTCCGGATACTCGGCAGTAAGTCAGACTCGTTTCCCGTGAATGTTGGCCTCCGCCAGGGCTGCGCTTTATCACCAATCCTGTCCGTGATTTTCATGGATAGGATATCGAGGCGTAGTCGTGGAGGAGAGGGGTTGCAGTTCGGTGACCTGAGGATCTCATCGCTGCTCTTTGCAGATGATGTGGTCCTTATGGCATCATCAGTCTGTGACCTTCAACAGTCACTGGATCGGTTCGCAGCCGAGTGTGCAGCGGTTGGGATGAAGATCAGCACCTCCAAATCTGAGGCCATGGCTCTCAGCAGGAAACCGGTGGATTGCCTACTCCGGGTAGGGAATGAGCCATTACCCCAAGTGAAGGAGTTCAAGTACCTCGGGGTCTTGTTCGCAAGTGAGGGGACAATGGAGCGAGAGATTGGCCGGAGAATCGGAGCAGCGGGGGCGGTATTACAGTCACTTTACCGCACCGTTGTGACGAAAAGAGAGCGGAGTCCAGATTCGTTTGTTAAGTTTTATGAAACCTATCGGTTAAAGCCAGTTTTTCTCCAATATATATCTTTCACTTTTCCACTAATTGTGTAAAGAACATGTAAACACATTTATCAGAGAAACTTCCTCTTTTTCCCGTGGTAAAACAGTCTAATTGATCTCAAGTTTTTCAAAAATAAACACTCTGAAAATGTATCCTAGTTACCTTTACACATTCAATGTTAAACCAGTAATAATTCACCATTAAAAGGCTAAGATGAAAATATATGAAATATCACCATTAAAAGGCTAAAGTAAAGAGATATAAAATATCACTATTAAAAGGCCAAAGTAAAAAGATATGTTTTTAGCTTACTTTTGAAGATATTGAGCGAGCTTGCTTCCCTAATGTCTGCAGGTAAAGTATTCCATAGCTTTGAATCTCTCATAATGATTGATGAATGTAGGGCGCGGCCTATGTAGCATTATATAGAGATACGAAACTTGGTACCATCACTGGAAATTATGTCCTAATGCTTCTCATAAAATATGAGTCAAATAGGCCTGATGGGGGCGCTATTTCAAATCAAATCAAATTTATTTATATAAAACAATATCACAAATTATACATTTGTCTCAGTGTGCTTTACAGACTGTACATGTTACGACACCCTCTGTTCTTAGACCCTCGCATCGCACAAGTCAAAACATCCTAAAAGAAACCCCATAATTAAAGGGGGAAAAATGGAAGAAACCTCAGGGAGAGCAACTGAGGAGGGATCCCTCTCCCAGGACGGACAGACATGCAATAGATGTGTACAGGATAAACAACATAGTACAAATAAAACATTTGACAGAAATTATGTTGTGTTGAAAAAGAGAAAGTATGGATGAATCCAGGAAAATGTCCAGCAGGACCAGGGCAGCAGGCGCAGCCACGATTCCTGATCCTGACGTAAACTTTATCAGAGGCAACCTGCCACATGATAGACACAGAAACTCCGGGGATGATACCCCGGATGATGAGTTAGTAATATACATTTACAATAATGCATACAGATAGAGAGGGAGAAGAAGAGAGGAGGGAGGAGAGGGGAAGAGAAGGAGGAGAGCAGGGAGGTGTCCCCCTGCAGTATAAACCAATAGCAGCATAACTAAGACCTAACACAAACTGGAAGCTGGTTCCACTGGAGAGGAGCTTGATAGCTGAAGGCTCTGGCTCCCATTGTACTCTTAGAGACTCTAGGAACTACAAGTAACCCTGCAGTCTGGGAGCGCAATGCTCTAGTTGGTTTATAAGGTACTATGAGATCTTTAAGAAATGTTGGAGTATGACCATTAATTGCTTTGTAAGTTTATTTAACTGCTGTATTTAACAGCCCAACGTTGAAAGGCCATGAGTTGACCCCAAACCATGAGTCCAATTGACTTGACATTAGGCACACATCTACATCTCAATGTGCTGTACAAAAAAGCCTCTTGCCCAATAAATTGCAGTATAATGGATTATTTGCGCATTTGCATTAAATGAATATAACTATTTACATTATGACTCTTATCAATGCTGAATTTGATGGGTCAGAAATATACATTTCCACTATAGATGATTGGTCAAAAAACCTTTGGATCGGTCAATCAAAAGGTAGCCCGTAACTCAAGTTTTCTCAACGCAATCCTGACATCTGGCACCATATACTGAACGTGGGTGCGTTAAGGTTAAGTTTCATTCAAATCTTATAAAACGGGAAGAAATTTCAGGACTTTTGAGTGCAATTTTTGAAACACTGCATAATGATGAAACAAGTGTGCGATTAGTCTCTGTCCCTCTTTAGACAGAAGGCCACGCCCCTCACATGGTAAATCCAATTGACCTCAAATTTGGCACACATATGCAGCTCATAGACTTTATGTCCGTGACGTCACCCATAGGTTTCTGAAGAGCCGCTGTGAAGCTCAAAGTGGACCGCTCTGGACGTCAGCATTTTGGCACAGCCTAATTCCTGGCTAATCCAAAAATGGCCAAAGAGGGGAAGCTGAGGTGGTCCTGGCTGCTGAAACACGCCCACCTAGCTCGAAGCTATGGGCTGCCGCAGCTCGACAGAAGACACTAGGGACTGCCGCAGCTCGGCAGGGGTAACTATGGGCTGCCGCAGCTCGGCAGCAGTAGTTATATGCTTACATGACAGTGTCTGGAATGGTTGGATTTCTTCCTCAGAAGTCTGGAAGTTTTCTGGAGACTCCGAGGACCTCCCCGGGTCAGGCTAGTCCCAAGAAATGGGTTAGGGGCTGGAGCAGGAAGATCGGCGGGGTGCAGTGTCACGATCCCAGGGTTCACACAATGCGGGCTAGCCTGTTGAATGCCAACAGGAAGGTGGCTAGCTGACAAGAAGGCAGACGGCGAATAAGACTGTCATCAGAACTGTTTACAAAGTCTCTGATCCACTCAGGCAAAACAACTCTTCAGCCAGGGCTTATCAGCCACTTTCCTGTGAGCAAACTTAAGTGCAGCCTGTTGGTCCTCCCTACAGAAAGCTCTTTTCTCCAAAAAGATATAATACAGCGTAGAAAAGATCATAAAGTTCATCCTCAAAAAGATCCACTGGGTCCATCTTTAGTCGGTATGTACTATCAGGGTGAGGTTAAGGGGAGGACTCAAATGCAGTACGCAGTACAACATCCTTCGAGGGCCATACTAATTATTGAACTCATAACCCTGCAAAAAAATTGTTACGACACAGCCCATTCTTTTCACCTTTCTTTTATGCTGTGCAAAAAAACAACTTTTTTATCCATGTATCTTTTTGTTTTATCAGAAATCAGCAATCCTTTATTCGTCCCACAACAGGGAAATGTATCTTATCACAGCAAAAGAACATATGAAGTAAAAAGGCAGTAAACAATAATTAAATAGAATAAAAAATAATATAAGTACCAAGTGGTTGATAGAAAATAAAGTGAATATTGCACATGGCAGTGATAATTGCACAAATTATAAAAAGTGAGTATTGTAAATGGCAGTGATAATTGCACGGCAGTGGTGGAATAGTCTGTTCTATGTGTGGTGGTCTACCGATCTATCTTTCCATGTTTCCATGTTACGCTCTGGAGAGAGCTGCTTGTTGGGCCAAACTCCGCCGAAAAGCATTAACTTTATCCAAACGCACTCGTCCTTTTAGCTCGGCATGTTTCGTGCAGTAATGACGTTGAGATTATTTTTCATCACCGCAAGTACGTCTGCACAAACTAGACACACTGACCTTTTACTTCCACAAAGAAATAATCGTTTGTTTATTTCTCCTGGAAAGTGCGACATTCCGCATCCAGCTTTGTCTGTTTTACACTCGCCATGCTGCGTTCGCTGATGTCAATGACAGTCTCGTTTAAAATTGAATTTTTTTGACATGATGTGACCACGGGATGACACGTTCCACTCATGTTGTGTTCAAGGATCCTGACCTTGGCCAGGAAAAACAATCAGTCGCCCGTTTAAAATCTTGCCATCTAGTTTTTTTTGCTAGTGGATTGTTTTGCGTGCATTTTACGAATTACCTCGAGGGCCGGATCAAATGGTCGGAGGTTCCCCATCCCTGAAATCAAGGGTCTCAGTACCTTGGAGTCCGAGTCCAGTTCTGCTCCAGCCTGTCTGCATCACCTGAGGAAAGCTTTACACAAATAAATACATATGTAAAGTAACTCATCATAATATTTTTTTATGATCATCACAGACCTCATATTCCATTTGTTGGATTATCTTTTCTTGTGTAGTTTAGGGCCTTTTTCTGTTACTGTTTCTAACTTTTGAAAAATGTTCATGTGAGTCAAATGCAGTTTTTTTATTATGCCATATTCACTTACGCATAAATTGAAGTAAGGAGCAGGAGGTTTGGTAAAATGAACAGCTTTAATGGTTGCACCAGGTTAGCCTTTCCAGGCAAAACGAAATACCACGTTCCAACACAGTCTCTCAAAAGCATTTACAGGCCATTCTTTATGCACATGTTCGGTCTCCAGGTCTCAGCAAGAGAACAGAACCAGGTTATCACCATGGTTTTATTTAGTGACTGATTACCTGATTAGTGTCCAGCTGTCTGAAGGAAAACAATATAAAAAAATTAATGTTAGCTTAATTTTCACTGAAGTCACACATAACGACACAACTAGTAGCAACAATTAAAACAAATACTTTGTGTGTTAGTAAACATTACGCTACTTTGCACAATTCCCCCTGAAATGCTGGCATTCATTTTGACATTAATGTTACCGTATAGCCTAAATAACTAATTCTAGCTCAACCAAAAACATATTGCGATATCTAGGGTATCAATATTTCTGGAACCATACTGAAAGGTTAAATTAATACTTTTAAGATACACACACCTTATTGTAACGTTAATTGCACACACAGTCTGCTACTTTTTAACATAACATAACATAACATAACATATTATCTCTCTTCATTTTAACACTTAAATACGTTTTGACTTTGGTGCTCCCTCTAGCATCGTTAGCACAGCTGTGCGTCTCGCTAACCCAAGTCTAATTCATTAGCTGGCTAAATACACCGATATGTGCTCATTAGTGTTAATACATAACGCGCCTTGAGATTGCTTTTAGCTTTGAAAGGCGCTTTAAAAATACAATTTATTATTATTATTATTAAAGATAAAATAATACTAGAATTTCACGTACCGGGAACACTAGAGTACAGACTGTGTGTTTTAACCGCACAGCAAGCTATTCATTCGATATTATTCAAAAGGCACCAACACCACAAACACCGCAGAGAGGTCAAGTTCTGTGTCTCGGATAAACTGAGCCCGGAGCCGCCGAGCAGAGCAGACAGCTAGTGGCTAGCAAGTAATGACGGCACCCACCTGTCGCCCTTAATTATGCATAACTTTAAGCCTTTATATATATATATATATATATATATATATATATATATATATATGTGAGTTATAAAAATAAAATCACCTCCTATAGTTGTCATGAAGGGTGGTATAAGCTATAGAGATCAAAACCGTTTTTTGTACCAGGCCATAAACATGTTTATTTCTGCTGTAAAGTTGGGCATTTTAACATGGGGGTCTATGGAAATTGCTCCCATTTAGAGCCTCAAGTGGCCATTTGAGGTACTACAGTTTTTGGCACTTCATCATAGACTTCACTACTCTGCCCCAGAGTTTGGCACTTGATCCAGCTCAATGTGCTCTACAAAAAAGCCTCAAGAATCACCAAAATCCACCTAACTTGATTGTATGCTAATCTGCATAATATTGAAAACAGTTGAAAAGAACTTTATAAATGTTGACTCTATCAACATCACATTTTGTATACAACATTGGGGGAGGGATACACATTTTCTACAACAAATGAAATGATGGTCAGCTGGTTTAATTCTGTCTTGATAGTAGAAATGTGTATGCCCACCCCCAATGCTGTATACCAAATTTGGTGTTGATAGATTTAAAATCAGTTCCTATTAATTTAACCGTTTTTCTTTGTATACCACATGTAGCTGGTTATGTGTGCCAAATTTCAAATCAATCCAATTTACTATGCGAGGGAAAATTGCTGAAACATTGACTAGGAGTCAATATTGGCACCTAGATGTCTTCAGGCTGTGACTCTTATCCATCTTAAGAAATTTGGAGCAGTTTGGAGAATGTATGTTCAAGTTCCAACAACTTACTGTTTCATGGCAAAAGGAGGTTCTATAAAAAGTAACGATTTTGATAACTTTTCATCGTTAAGCTCTTAAAATGGTACTGAACAAATGTGAAGTCAGATTAAATCTTTACGAGGACTAAAATGCAAAAAAGTATATTATATGTTTACTACTAATCACACTAAATTGAAAATGGCCGACTTCCTGTTGATTTTAGACAATATCCCAATGAGATTTTTTTTTAAGTCTAAAAAAGATACACGTCAGGCCTCGCTAGACCCTAAAAAACAACTTCCTGTTTCATGCCGAATGATGCGTTGCCATTGAACTGCCCAAAGATGAGGGTGATCTGGTTAACCTTCTAAGAGCAGCATGAAAGTATAGCAACTGTAACTTCCTGTTGCCAGCAGGTGGCACTGAGACTAGGATTCAAAATTGTCCTGTAGATGTCTTCAGACAGGGACCCTCATCAAACGTGTGAAAATTAGAAAAGATTTGACCATGTCGGGTGTACTTAGAATAGTTTCTTTGTTCATGGCAAAGCATCAAAATTCAGCGCGCCGCCACAGCCAAGCCATTCATGAAAACGTTTCACTGTGAAGCATCATCAACATCTTAAGGCTTTTCTGACCAAATTTCATATGTTTTGGGTTCGGTTTACGATATACCTAAAATATACTTTTTAATTTGTCTCCACGTTACATATACATACCAAATTTCATACATGTAGGTGAAACGCACGGCAGGGGCTGCGTTCTAGGTGGTGTTGTTGAGCCATTTTGTCACACCCATGCGCAAAACCCATGTAAATGCTTGAATTTTTGAACCAAGTTTAATTGCATTTTGGAGCACACTTCGGCCCTCAAAACTGTGATTGAATGTGAATAATAATAATGAAAATTATAATTATTAAAGTTCTAATAGGTCCTTTGACCCTAACAAAGGAATTTTATTTACTTACTTTTATTTAGTTTTCAGTAAAATGTTTTTATCAGCTGGTATATATATTTCCAAAATATTTACATGGCCAGTTGACCATTAAATAGCATTTTATCTTTGCTCTGCCACTTGGCTTTTATGAGTGAGTGGGAATGATGTTTAACTAATCATTTGTGTCAATTAGCAATCATTAACTAACAAAGGAATTGGAATTCAATTAGTAACACGAAGAGGAAGAGATGGCTTCCTGTATTTTAGGAAGCCATAGGAATATTGCCTATACAGTAAGTGCAGTGCTGAGTTGTTCAGTGTGTGTCTTGGCATGGCTTGGAGAGATAATAATTACCTTTCATTATATCAATGAAGCAGTGACAGGCTACTATTTTGTTGTATTCAATTATGTGTGTGTGTGTGTGTGTGTGTGTGTGTGTGTGTGTGTGTGTGTGTGTGTGTGTGTGTGTGTGTGTGTGTGTGTGTGTGTTGAGGCAGTCCACTGCAGTGAGGGAAGTGGGCGAGGCTGTCCTGACTCACTACAATAGGTGATTTGTGTCATGCCAAAAAGTTGTCAAGTTGGACTGTTCTGCCAGTCAGACTGGTAAAGCCAGCATTTGCTGAGGTGGAGTTTTGTTGTAATAGTGCAACAGGTAAAGAGAGGTGGGGTTTTTCAGTGCACCTGAATGACACAGAGAAATATTCTGGAGATAGGAACCTGATAGAGACGAAGAAAACAACTTTTAAATTGACGTGAAGCGCTTTGCACTTTGAAGCGACAATCCACACTGCAATCCTCTGCCTCCAGGTAAGCTTGTCAACCCTTTTTGAATATAATTTTAACACACCAACATTTTCTTTTTTCTTTCTTTTTTTGACTGCTTGAGAAAAAACAGTTTAGAAAGTAGGTCAAGTCACACCAACCAGCAGCATTTAAACTATTAGTTAAAACACCCACGCCTTCATCTAGCTAGCTGGAGTTGAAGCCCTTCTGTGTTTGCCGAGCCGGAATAACGAGCTGCTGTATAAACACATCATTATGGGTTGTTCAGTGTCTACTCAGCTGTGACACATACCACTGTGCACTACAGAGAAGCTCTAGAGAGTTAGCACCATTGTTGAGAGTAGTAGCGCACTGTGAGCCATTTGTAAAAGATAATGTTTATCTTAATTGTACGGTGGAGTAAAAAAAAATTCATTAAGACATTGTCCTCAGAACGCCACAGTTCACAATAGTCTCCATCACACCTGCAACTCCAGTGACACAAGTACATGGAAAGGAAACTTTGATCTATAATTATGCTACATTTGAGATATCTCAAAATGCATTCAGATGAGTCATAATAATTACAGTCTGGCCAACCAATAACAATCTGAAGAACTTGCTCTATAATCTCCAGATGTAGCCTTTTTTTTTATAGCCTTTTGATTCTTGGTTACAATAGGTGTGGGCAATATGATATAATATGAATATTGAAATTATTCTGAAATAGATATTACATTACAATACAGTTAATTTAGCTGACGCTTTTGTCCAAATCGACAAATCGCAAACAAACAAACAATCATGAGGATTCAACTCCGAACAGCAAGAATCTTGCAAGTGCATTAGCTTCAAATAGGTACAATCCTTTAAGTGCTGAACAATATTTTTTTATATCTTTATTAATAAGTTGCTGTTAATGGATTTTTTTAAAGGCTATTTTTGGTTGAATTTGTTTCTCATTTCTCTTTACATAAACAAGTAATACACAAACCTTTTGAAAAATAAATTCTAAGAGTTGTAACGAAGATATATATGTAGTGAGCGGGACTTTTTACAGTGTATAGATCAACTTGTCAGTGATCTCTGGTGAACACACTATGTTATGAAGACACTATGTTTCAGTGACCTTACACATCTCTTTGACAGTTCACTACTGACATAGAAACTACTGTTACTGATCAATAATAGTAACAACAAGAATAACTTGAGCATTCCATCAGGTCTTTACAGTTTGAATATTTTATTTTTTGTCACATTTAAACTAAAACTTGAACTTAAAAAAGTGACAGCTCTTGTCAGTATTGGATTGCAATTCACTGCACCTGCATTTAGTATTCTTAAGACTCTCAGGGTATATTACAACTGCCTTATACCCATTGCATGTATAAGGTGTGTTCTTTCACAGTAAATACATCTGTTTTTTCTTGACCTAAGAGTGAGCTGGACAGTTCACATTGGTTCTAATATACAGCAGAGACTACTTTAGGTCATACAGTATCAACATATTAAGTCTTGTTATAGCACTCAGTTTAGAAAGTATAATGATCTTTGGCCAGCTAGCATGGTATGACATACTTGCAGGTTCATCATGTGAGCACTCTGTCTGTCTCTGTCTTTGGATAGCATATAATTGTGCACCACACACACACACACACACACACACACACACACACACACACACACACACACACATACGCACACACACACACACACACAGTTATTTCCACCAAAGAAGATTTAGCAGTAAGCTACCAGTGTCTTCCCTTTTCTTAGAAATTTGGAGAAATAATTGATGTGGGAACGTATCCTGATACACCTTATATTCTCTAGCTTGCTAATGTTCCAGCTTTATATTTAACATGACAGAGTGGTATAATTGTTTTCATCAAATCTCTCCCCAAAGAATAAGAATATTTTCAGAAAAGTCAAATAGAATAGAAATAGATCAATTTAAATTGATAGTTAGTATGGCTTAATAGCATTAAGCAATCTGGATCAGCATATATATACAAAATATTCATAGATTTTACCTGTCCCAGAGGAGATTATTTGAAATTAAAATACTTCAGTTCAGACTAGAAAATATTTGAGTCATACACTCCCAAACATTTTTAGGAAATTCATTAATGAGTGCACCATTTTGTAAAGATGCATGGTAAAAAAAGGCATGAAGATGAAAAGCACTATGCACATTATCCAATGAGCAGTGACCCATCAATGATCACTTGAAGGCTCTAGAGCAGGGGTCTTCAACATTTTTCAGGCCAAGGACCCCCAAACTGGTCTAGCGTGGAGCAGGGACCCCCTACTGCAGGGGTGGTCAGCTGAAAAGGTCACAGATTACGTTCCTCGTCGACCCTTTTAATGCTGAGACGGACTGTTTGAAAGCCCCGCTAGTCACGGACAAGGAGGTGGCCAAGTTGGAGATGATTGAACTTTCTGAGGAAGACCGACTGAAACCTGTTCTGAGGGAAGGGACCCTTGAGTTCTGGAAAACTGTGCCAATGGAAAAAATATCCCAACGTCAAACAGGCTGCGCTCAAGCTACTATCAATGTTTGGGTCAACATACGTCTGTGAGTCGGTGTTTTCTACCCTGAAACACGTGAAATCAAAGTATCGATCTGTTCTGACTGACACACTTGTGAAAGAATTGCTTAAGCCAGATTTGAGGAGGATTGTTCAAGGCAAGGAATGTCAGAAGCCCCAATAATTTAAAGAAGCAACATGCATAGAAAGATAAAACAATTAAAAAAAAAAAAGATTTGTGTGAGAGTGCACACAATGTTCATTGTTGATAATAACTGGCCTGTGAATACTGGTAGGAGAGGTTTAATTCTATTTCTGTCAATATTATGGTGTGTGACATTTACAATACATCTGTCTGAGCAGAGCTATGTGTGTCTGTCTGTGTGAGGGTGTGTGTGTCTTTGGGAGGGAGGGTCTTTGAGTGTGTGTGCGTGTGTGTGTAAAGTTTTAGATTTTAATTTGTGTCTGTGTAAGAGAGAGGGGAGGAAGAGAGTGAGGGAGCACAGAGAAAGGCTGAGAACAAAAGAGAGAAGGAGAGGGGGGTGCGCATCTGTGACTGTGTGTATGATGTGGCTCTTTGCAGTAACATAGTAACATTTTTGGCTCTTAACCTCTGACTGGTTGGCCACCCCTGCCCTACTGTATAGAAGAGGCTTGAAGAGGTCTGTGCGAGGGGGGTGGGGGGAGGGTGCTGTTTGGTCTGGATGAGGTATGTGCGTTTTGTAAAAAACAATTGCTTTATCTACAAACAATTTTGCGACCCCCCTGCAGTACCTCCGCGGACCCCCTATTGAAGACCTATGCTCTAGAAATGCATGGTGCAGAAATCCCCATCAAGGGGAGCAAGATGTGTTGATGAGAATTATACATATATCACACATAACATTTTTAAATCAACAGATCATCGCCAATTGTTAAATCTGGCCCTATAAAAGATGTACACTTTCAAAAGATACCTTCCTTTAGATCAGTGGTTCTCAACCATTTTTGGGCCAGAGCCTCCTATCCATTATCCAGGTCCCTTACCGCCCCCCCATAAAATAAAATGTAGGCTAATTTTCTCCCCTGAATTTTAATGTTGGTCATTATTCTGTGTATTTATTATTTATATTACATATTGATTATAATAATTTTGTATTTAAATTCTTATATAATTTTTCTATCATATCATAAATATTATATTATTATAAAAACTCAAATTCTCTGATATTGAATTTACATAATAACATTTCTAAATAATAATAAATATTATATTTAACGTGTGGACGACCCGCCGGCGGGCCCATGGTGCATTTTCAGAGAGGTTGTATCTTGTACTTTGTTGTGTACAGTCCACCATGCTGGACTGTACACCAAATACCACATACTTAGAGTCTTGTCTATTTAGTAAGCAAAACTGTTTTGAGATCACATTCACAACAGCAAGTACAGTAGGCATCTAACACTAGCAAGCAAACCCAAAATCAACATAATAACTTTGAGCCAACTCACCTATGAAGTCTCATCATAATCCTGTAATCAGTAATAATCCAAAAGAAACACTACTGTGTCATTTCCAAAGGTCCAATAGATCGTTTCCAGTAAAAATGTATCCATCATTAACATCGTCACATCGTCAAAAACCCATAAACAGCTGTTGCTTATTTTCGTGATGATACTCGACAAAAACATCAAGCTATTAGCGCTATTTTGATAATTGCTAACTGGATGCCGAACTCTGACCTTTCGATTGACAATTAATTTGAGCCAATCGGAGCTTCCATGCCTTATCTACAGCCATCAACAGCCAATGAGTGTCAACTTCATAAGGAGGTGCCAGCCCTCTTGTTTTGTTTACAGACTTGAGCCAGCGGCAGCCGAGTCTCCCAGTGACTGACATATTGTGTAGCCAATGAACTGCTGAATCATTTGACATACATCATCAATGGGTTTTATTTTACAAATATTAATATATTTTTTCATAATAGTATTTATTATATTCAAAATACAAAAAAAACACAAATATATTACAAAAAATGTGTTTGTACTTCCCTTACATGCCTGTAGGAATAATTGAGTATAAAATATTTTTTTACAGTAAAGGCCTTTTTATCAATAAATATTATAATATCTCCAAATGCACAGCTTGTGAACGCCTGGTGTTTCTCTTAAAACCTGTCTAATAAGTCAAGTTTGTGTCCCTTTTATCTGAAATTTGAACCTGAACTTGGTAACACTTGGTGCTATGTTTCTATTGTGTTTCCAGCTCACCACTACCAGCTATACCCATCTTCAGGCATCTTTTTCAACAAAAGAATTCAGGCGAAGTGTATTTTCTTCAAATTAAGTGTTAAACAAATCCAACGGTAAGAAGTTTGAGATTCAAACTTTAATCGGTGTCATAGACTCCAACCAATCAGAAACGGGTCAGACATTCAAACTTGAATTGGTCTTAAACACAGCAGCCTCAGAAATGCAAACAATTTGCACTCTTAAGTGTTCCAACGGAAAAAGAGTAGCCAACAAAGGAACAAGTCTGAGGTGCTGCGCCCCCCAACGGAACCTCGTGTTTTTTTATCTAAATATATAGCGTCCAAATCACAACTCACTTTTCACATTTAACAGGTGCTCTTTTATTAAATAACACATTAATTATAAATGGAGCGACGTCGACCCCAACATTCAGAAAACATTTTTTAAGGGCACACAGCCTGAATCAGCAGCAGTGATGCAGATGATAGCTCTGCTACTACAAGTAGCCAGACTGCAGTTTGTCTGCTGCTGGTCCAAGTCCCGACCAGAGTGGTAGTTTGTTAACATTAATTCCGATTAGTTTTATTCATGGTGTATCCTTGGAAACACATTAATACTTTCGTGCAGTGGCGGCTGTGGGGGGCAGCGCTGTTTTTTCAGGCAGCACTTTATCATTCAGCAAAATTAAAATTGAAGTCTAAAAACACAAAAAGTCGCCTGAACACTGGTCAGAATCAATTCAGAATTTGGTTTATTGCCAAGTAAATTTACACATACAAGGACTTTGCCTTTTTTGTCTTTTTTTCAAATCTCAAATTTAACAACATAGCAGAGCCTATAAAACAGGGATGGGGAACCTTCTTCCTATCAAGGGCCATTTAAATCCTTCGAGGGCCATACTAATTATTGAACTCATAACCTCTGCTACAAAACGTAAGACACAGCTCATTAATTTCACCTTGCTTTCATGCTGTGCGAAAAAAGCAACCAAGATCCATGTATCTTTCTGTTTTATCTCTCCATGTTTTTGTCCATGACTGTCTCGTTTAATATTGTAATACGTTTTTTGACATGACGTGACCACGTGATGACACATTCCATGACATGTTGTTTGTGAATTACCTCGAGGGCCAGATCAAATGGTCCGGAGGTTCCCCACCCTTGCTATGAAACAAACGGCCCCAAAAACACCCCCTTTTCTAAAATATTGCTTCCAGTGCCCCCCGACGTTCTCTGTTGAGAACCCCTGCTTTAGAAGAACAATCTTTGGTTTTCAATTTTCTTTCATGTTGAGGTGTGTTGGAATCGAAAATAAATGACTATCCAGGAAGTTAACCTCATATAAATACTGTATACTTATACTGCTGAACTATAGTGACAAGATCTATTCTTCTACCGCTGGTCTGTGACTTATGTGGCACGTGACAGCACTAAAAACCATCATCAGTCCTTTTGCAGATACAGCGCGGGGGCAAAGTAATCTGGTTTGTCAACTTCCCTCAGGTCTGTTATTATCAGTCCTCAAAACCTACATTGTCTCTTTAAGTTGGGAACAAACTGTGTTTTACAGGGTTGCACAACATTATGTTTGTGTTTCATGTATTTGGGATGTGAGTGCTGCATCATTTTAAACACAGAGTGGTGTCTTGAGTGATGATCTGTCTGCTGTGACCTTTCATTACATTCACTCCACGATGATGGAAGCTCCTCCCTCACCACAGGTACATAATTGTGCTTAAAAGCAGCATTCATCGTATATGTGTTGTGTATGGTTGGGTGGGACAGGCACATGTTTGCACACTGTAAAAAATGATGAGTAAGGCATTCATTAGCTGTGTCACAACTAAAATCTTTAGGGGTTTTTTCACAGTCAAGGCTTAAACCTAATCCCAGACTAAAATGCCCGTTCTAAGGCTGTTCTAACTCTAAGCGACCTGCACAGACTCATTTTAAAATAATCCTGTATTTAGCTTGTTTGAGATTAAACTAAACTGGTTGCAAGGGGGAGGATTAGAGCTACTCTAGGACTAAATTGAATTTTCCCAAAAAGTAATTTAAAGCGGTCGCTTTAGAATGTACAAAGAAAATACATTGCAAATAATATCTTTGCATGAGTCTAGCCTTTTCCTCCTCAAAGAGGAAGGCCTTTGCCCACTTCGCACCAAGTTTTGCTCACTTTCAGGTTTTTGGCAGCTGGAACTTTTGATCGGGAAACTGGTGATTTGTGTGGAGTATTTATATAAAGTTCCCTGATGCTGCTGCCCAAGCCAACTATAAAGTGCAATTCTATGAATATGGCCACTTCCAAGGAGTGATTGGCTGCATAGATGGATGTCATGTTCCTGTTAAGACTCGGTAAAGGTGAGGACCCAAATGCAGAACGCAAGACGATGTTAACAAAAAGATAACTTTATTTCAAGGCAACATGGATAGCACAAGGCAACATAAGCATAACAAGATTGCCTTGTGCTATCCATGTTGTCTTGTGCTTCCCTGTGGTGATGTGTGTGGTGTGGATGGCAAACACTCAATGTGCCCTGGCTCTTCAAGCCTGTTCAGATTCCTTTCCTCTGGGAAAAGAACACCATTAGAAACACAAATATAACCATATGATCCACAGTCATACTCGTATAATATCAAATACCTATGTAAATGTATGTACAGTAGTATTATGTTCAGTGGTGTGCGTGCGTGCCACTGTGCTTCACAGATCAACAACATGAAAGCTGTGGAAAAAGATAGACTGACAGGGGACTATAATTACCTGACAACGTAACTAATGAACTTTCTGTGGTGTATTTACCATTTGTGCTCAGGTCTTCATCTGAACTTTCTACATGGTCATCGTCTGGTATACCACCCAGAGGTTGCTGGTGCTCTATAATTCCAGACAGCAAGTCCCTGAATTCATCGGTATTGTTTGTTTCTGGTCTTCCACCAGTCTTACATCGCTCTCTTCTGGCCTCTGCGTTCAAGCTTTTTAAAGCCGGTTTAAGGTTCTTCCACAGAGTCTATAAAGGCAGATATAATTCTACATGTGATTTTGGAAAATATAAATTTGAGAAATATGAAATAAATATAGTATGTTTTTTACTTTGGATGGTTGGACACAATTTGGTTGGTTTTAGTAGGTTTTTTCATATTCAGTAAAGTTTTTGGAACGTATTCTTTTTGCATCTGCCATACTTCTGTCTCTAGATCCACATCAGAATTTATGTTTTTGAATCAATTCCAGGTTTTCATGAGCACCATTACACCAGCAGCATGTGCTCATACTGTGCTTAACCTAGGTGTTCTCGTTTAGTCTTGCTTACCTTACTCCAAGACTCTATAATCTGCGACTAACTAAGCCAAATTTAAGGCACCTTTATGCAAGAGACCTAAATGTTTTAAATTAACTAGTCGACATTAAGGCCTATTCCTCGCTTAATCTAAGCTCTGTCTGTGAAACCGCCACTTAGTGTGTTTACACGTAATAAGTGACAATATTAAGTACTACTTAAAAAGTAATTAAGAAGACTAGATTCATCCATACTTTCTATTTCTTTTTTTTCCAACACAACATAATTTCTGTCAAATGTTGTATTTGTACTATGTTGTTTATCCTGTACACACGACATCTATTGCACGTCTGTCCGTCCTGGATCCCTCCTCAGTTGCTCTCCCTGAGGTTTCTTCCATTTTTCCCCCTTTAATTTTGGGGTTTCTTTTTAGGAAGTTTTTCCTTGTGCGATGCGAGGGTCTAAGGACAGAGGATGTCGTAACCTGTACAGTCTGTAAAGCACACTGAGACAAATGTATAATTTGTGATATTGGGCTATACAAATAAATTTGATTTGATTTGATTTGAAAAACTAATTTAATTGTGGTGTTTAAGTAGGGCTGCACAATGGCCAAAATGATCATCACAATGTTTTTTTATAAATTTTGCGATCACAATTATTTATCACGATTATTTATTGATTAAAAGGTTCAACGTGTAATTCCAAGTCACCTGCTCCAAAGAAATAGGACACATTACTTCACCTCTAAACAAGGTCCAAACAATCTAAATGCATCAAACTGCACAAGCTCCTCCCCATACCCACACATACCGTCATTCTCAAACCAAACTCTCCTACTTCGTGTGTGTCCCCTCTTGCTGATGCCACTCAGGGATCCGACCACTAAACCTTCATGTAGGCCTAAACCGGACCTGATCCCAGTATACGTAAGTATGGTGTCTGTCAATAACAGTTCTTACCTTTATTCATCTTTACAGACACATGACATCCACTAATGCGTAGCAGCATAAGTCGTGTAGTGTATGATGATAGTGGGCGCTAACACAGACACATGAGGATTTATCCTCGTGTTGCAGAGTACTGTGGAATGTGTATGGCTGTTAGCCACAGGGCATTATTCAGCCCAGTGTGGTTTACCCTGTCATTACAGTGTAGTGACTCAGTGTTCATGTGCGTGCATACGGGTGAGTCTCTCTACGTGTGCTTGTGTATGCATTTGTTCATATGTCAGGTCGCAAACATCAGTTCAGTGGCCGTGCATCAATGAGTGTCTGCTTACAGAACCACGTAACATGGCTGAGCTGCCAAGAGGAAGTCCACATCAGACCAGTCACCTCTGATCAACTCGCTGCTTCACACAAACACTCACATGTTTGTACTTATATACTTGTGAGAACCCTCTTTGACATAAGAGGGTCTGTCTGTCAATCGAGTGAGATTCAACTCTTCTTTGTTTCTGGGGGGGACTAAGTGCATTTTTCTAGCTTCAACTTGAGTTGGACTTTAGTATTTGTCTCTTTATATCAGTTGTTACAATTTTCATAAATTTAATAGCTACGTTTTGGAACATCTTGACATCACTTGCTGTGTAACAGCTCAGTATTACCAGTTTTGGACCCAAAAGCATGACTCAGAGACCAGGAAGAAAATGTTTACTCTTAGCCAGAAAGTCAAAACAAGATATGCACGGGGCAGAAGTCCAAAGAGCAGACCAAGGCTCATACAGGCAGGAGTCCGACAGGCACAGTTGATAGCTGGTGCACTAAGTTCAATGGGCCGATATAAACTATACTGCTAAGGTGTGCAGTTGTGTGAGGGAGGTCAGATGAGAAATGGGGCGAACACAGGGATTACTGCAGGGCAGGAGGAAGTGGCAAGATCTGAAATGACAGGAGAGTTAATGTATGGCAAGGGAAGAGAGCAGATAGAAAATGTGGAACTAGAATCAGGTTGGCGTTGTAACAGGTCCATGGTGTATCGTCCTCTAAACCTATGTACTGGCAAAATTATTAAGTAAGACAAGACAATGTTGCCTGTAGATCACAAGGGATTGCCTTTGTGCTACATCTGAGTGCAAGGAAAATATCAAGCAAGCATTGATATTGACTTACAAGACTAAGTTTGTATACTTATTCACATCACTTGTGTTTTATCTTGATGTAAAGTAAAAGGTGTGTGTGTGTGTGTGTGTGTGTGTGCGCGTGTGTGTATATAGTCAACCAAGATAGCAATGACGCAATACATTTATACAGAACGATAGGATTCATAGAATTAACACAAAGTCACATTGTTGACTCTCCTAAACGTAACGTTGCATGTTTAGCAGATCTATGTTATCTGTTCAAAGGGTGAGTGCTCACATTTAGACAGTTACATTTGTTTAAACAAACTCAGGTCTGTTTGCCTGGTTAGTACGGTTCATTTGGGCTGGTGTGTAAGCTGTCAATCAAACTCTGGTGTGGACCAAACAACCAAACTGAGAACACTTTAAAAGGTGGGAATCCGACCTTTTGTGAAAGCAAACAAACAACATACAGGATTTTATGGGAGCAGATATGAGATTTGTGATTTTAGCATTATTTTCTAATATCTGCTGATCCTGAAATCTGTTGAGGAAGCAATCTTATAATGGGTCTGAATAAGGCCATGTATAGAATGTATATGATTTTGCATTGAAAACACTTAAGTAGTCCTGGCTTTTATTGAAGAAATTACTTATAGAAGTAGTAGTAGTTTTGGCTGACTAAAATGCCGACATCTGACTGTGGTGTAGTGAACTGCCCTGAGGTGAGGAGAAGAAAGTAAAACTTAAGCAGTCCAAACCAAATGCTTTCTGTAGTTCTCTCCCCATCCTAGATATTAGAATATGTCACCAGGTGACAAGTAGGGCTGTCACAATGTACGATTTCAGATTAGAATTTACTAAATCGTCAAAATCATCTTTAACTTGGCTTATGTGTTTACACTCAAAGGAGTCTCATTGGGTTGAATGAGAGATGGTCTACTGTCATTGTAAATCAAGTTCACTGTCCTGTTCTACATTTCCATGGCACTATTCTCCCTGCAGGACTAGAATCTCATATAATCTTAGTGTAATTCAGTCTGCTGTTTTCTTCTTGTTCATTCCACCCAGGCGAGGAGTCCCCAACCCTCTGAAAGCCCCCCCTGTACACGTGTGCAGGGCTTAGCGGAGCAGCAGGACCCTCTGGCTTCAGAGACCATGTCTGATGGAGATGGTGTGCCACCGACAGACCCCTTTACAAGGGGCTGTAAAACCAGAGCAAGTCTACCTGTGGGGTGGTCAAGAGGTCAGACAAGAGAGAGGCCACCAGGTAGGTACACACACACACAACACACACACACACACACACACACACACACACACACACACACACACAGACACAAACATCCAATGTCTTTACGGGACAAGAGATCATGAAAAATATGATAATGTGAATGCCTCTCACTACTTTTGTGAATTTGCCCTATAGTGTTCAACAAAATGTTTTTCTTTGGTCTTTTCACCTGCTAATCATCAAAACCTCCCTGACTTTTCTGTCCTTTTATCAGCTAAGACAAAATACACAAGATGAAATTAAATTAATTTAATTTGAACTAATTTCCATTAAATCCTCAGGTACAGATGCAGCCATCTTGAATTTCCCCTCTAAGCGGAAGGCCAGTCGGCAATTCTCAGTCCAAGCTTTCATAAAATGAACAGTAGCAAGACTGACATAGTACTAATAAATTTGTCCTGTGAGAGAATAAAGCTTTGTGCATGTTCGTGTGTGTACTGTGTCAGGTGTGATGTACCTTCAGTATGGGGAGGAGACAAAGCAGATCAGGATGCCCGCTAAGATCAGCAGTCAGGATGCTCTGTGGGCTCTCTTTGTCACCACCTTCCCTCATCAGCTCACCATAAAGATGCTGCAGTCTCCTAACATGGCCATCTACATCAAAGACACCAGCCGCAACGTCTACTACGACCTGGAGGACATCAGGTGAGGGCCTTTTAATGCAGTACTTAATAGTTTAACTGAGGTCTAGTCCTCATATACACAGGTAGTGTTTTAGGACTTTTTCTATGCGTTTTGGCCTTTCACCACACCCAAACGGCATTGAGGTCACTGAAAACAGAACTTTTCTAAAACCCCTACCAGAGTGAAGATTTGGTAATGTGTAGGCCAGGAAAACAGTTACCAGAGCAAAACAGAGTGTTTGGCTTATAACATCTGAGTGTGCACCGTTATCTTATTTGTGAGGCGTCATGAGGTGACATTTTGTGTAATGGCAGACGTGGCAAAAAGAGTGCCGATTGTAACCTTGCAATCAGGTATTACATGGTAACACATTAATGTACAGTTACTCTTCCACTATATTGAGGAGCAAAGGCATCAGAATGCTCCACGGAGGTGTGTGTTTGTTTGTGTGTGTGGCCCAACCTGCCCACTGGCCTTGACAGCGCTTCAATTGTGTTTCGTTTTCATTTAAATTGATTTTTTAAAACAGTGCTTGTGTGACGCTCACCCAACACAAACAAACAGCCTCCAGACCTAGTGGGAGGAAGCCAGATCGTGTGGGGAGAGACAGTTTTAAATTATATATAGAATTTATTTTTATAAATAAATATTTTGATGCTTTCATGCTATTTCATGCTATACCTAGTGTGGAGTCTTCCTGTTTCATGTGACCGGAAGGCCTTCCTTTTTAACTGAACTCAGCATTTCACATGTATTTGAGAGCGTTACATACACACACACATACACACACACACACACACACACACACACACACACACACACACACACACACACACACACACACACACACACACACACACACTTTGGATTACATTAAGCTGACACTTTTGTCTGTTATAGGGTTTAACACACACATTAAACGTCACCGTGTGTGTTCTGTTTGCTTCTAGAAACATCACATCCCACTCCTGTCTGAAGGTTTATCATAAAGACCCTACACATGTGGTCAACCGCCATACCAGGCCTGAGGGAAGGGTGAGTCAGCCAAAACTCTGCTTCTGTCTTCACCCTTCATATGTTGCATTGTATCTTGCAGCGTTGATACAGTAACCAGATTTTCAGCTGTGTTTCCTATGTGACTGACAAGAATTTGATGAGACTTTAAGGGAATTATGTATTTATTTAGGAATGCAGAACAATAAGCCATATTCAACAGTTTAGTATATTAAAAGTATCCGGCTGTGTCTGCACTTTATTAATATATTCAGGAGTCACACTGAAGATACACGTGTATTACATACAATCTATTCTTATAGCCCACATACCCTATCCTCATTGGTGGAAAATGGGGGAAGGACTATGTCCCCCCATGGAACATTCTTGTCACCGTGTTTATAATGATGTCACATGTATATGATCTTTTAGCCAGGCTTGTTACTGACTCCAATATGACTGGGATGTTAGGGACTTTTCCACAATGAAAGGTAGATGAGTCACGATCTTGTTGTAGTTTGATCTGTTTCCTGTTTTATTGTGTCACTCTCCTCTCCTTGCTGCCCACTTTACTTCCTGCCCTGATTGCATTCACCTGTCCCATCAGTTCTGCAGCCACCTCACCTGTTGTCACTCCCCTCATTAGTTCCTCCCTTTATATAGCACTCCAGCCCCTTGTCTGTTGTCGGTTTGTCATTGTTACACCTTTGTGGCTGGATGTCTCCCTCGTGTCTCCCTCGTGTCTCCCTCGTGTCTCCCTCGTGTCTCCCTCGTGTCTCCCTCGTGTCTCCCTCGTGTCTCCCTCGTGTCTCCCTCGTGTCTCCCTCGTGTCTCCCTCGTGTCTCCCTCGTGTCTCCCTCGTGTCTTCCTGGTTTGTGTTTTTGTATCACCTTAGCCTGCTCCCTCAGTTTTGTTTTTTATACCTGTATTTTGGATTTAGCTTTGCTATATTAAAGCTCACTTTTTGTTATAATTATTGTCTGTTTACTGCATTTGGGTCTTCCTTTACCCCACCGTAACTCAAATCAAATCAAATCAAATTTATTTGTATAGCCCAATATCACAAATTATACATTTGTCTCAGTGTGCTTTACAGACTGTATAGGTTACGACACCCTCTGTCCTTAGACCCTCGCATCGCACAAGGAATAGTACAGTACAAACCGACCAAGAATGGACCCAACGACGATTTGTATGATCTTTACATTCCGTTGATCTGTTGTTTTGGGCAATGGAAAGAGGCCACCTGTAAGAGGGACCAACAGGCCCTACTTTGAAAGGCCCACGGGAAGGTGGCTGAGAAGCCTTGGTTGAGGTATCTTCTGCCTTACCTCGCAGATCAGTCTACCTCCCTGACAGCTAGCCTGCCCGGAATGAGTCAGGGGCTGCAGCAGGAGGAACGACGGTTCCTCCTGATCAAGCCCCTGACCCATTCCTGGGTACTCGCCTGGCACTGCGAGGTCACCTATGTGTACAGAGGGCATTCAGGAGGAGATTTGGCCATGCTAGCTACCGTCATTCCAGCTCCCAGTCCCCCGTTCCTGCTGCCGAGCCGCAACAGACCCCAGTTCCTGCTGCCGGACCGCCACAGCCCCCCATTCCTACTGCAGGGCCGCGACAGCCTCCCATTCCTGCTGCCAGGCCACGACAGCTGTCCCCCAGCTGCCTCTCGAGACCCCAGCTGTCCCCATGCTGCCTCTCGAGACCCCAGATGTCCCCCAGCAGCCTCTCATGACCGTAGTCAGACACAAAATCCATTGCGCCACTAGCCCGACCAGTTGCTGTATTAGCTCGGTTCTCAAAGCGTTTCAACTAACTAGTTGTGGACTTTGTTGACAAGTCCTGATTTCGACGGAGAAAATATGACCCTCAACCAGGAATACTGAGTACTTTGATGTTGGTTGCAACATGCCTGCACGCAAACAGCAGCCGTACATAGTTTGAAGACTAGTTTACTTATAATTTTTTTAATCAGATTTGAACTGGGGGACCATTTGATCTGCAGTCAAATGCTCTGCCACTGAGCTATACCCCCTATAGCAGGGGTGGGGAACCTCCGGCCTCGTTTCAATTCGTAAAACGCACGCAAAAATAATCCACTAGCAAAGAACTAGATGGCAATATTTTAAACGGCCGACTGACTGTTTTTCCTGGCCTAGGTCAGGGTCCCTAAACACAACACGAGCGGAACGTGTCATCACGTGCTCACGTCATGTTAAAAAAACTTTTTTTCATATGTTCTTTTGCTGTGACAAGATACATTTCCCCATTGTAGGACTAATAAAGGATTGTTGATTTCTGATTAAACAGAAAGATACATGGATAAAAAAGTTGCTTTTTTGCACAGCATAAAATAAAGGTGAAATGAATGGGCTGTGTCTTGTTTGTCTTCTTTGCAGAGGTTATGAGTTCAATAATTAGTACGGCCCTCGTGTTGTAAAAATAAAATGGCCCTTGATAGGAAAAAGGTTCCCCACCCCTGCCCTATAGCTTCTGCTTTACACTGCATATTGATAGTCTGTGAAATGACCATATGGATAACAAATTTAAAATCAATAAGTATCTGAATAACTAGGCTCATCACCTCCATACATCTTATTTCCATGTTTTTATTTTGTTAAAGCTACAGGGCTTTTGCATCTGGCTCCTGAGCGGGTTGCAGAACCCTGGCTTAAGGGCACTCACTGGAACTAAACATGTTACCCATGTTTTATCATGAAAGACAGTAGCCACCTGGAAGTGACATGTATATGAAGTAATGTCCCTTTAATCATACACACCATCATGTTTATGGTAGTTTGTTAGAGAGCTCACACCCAGAGGTCATGTGATGGATGTTTATTTGAGCTGCTGCTGCAGGAGGATTTTGTTAATGTCAAAGCTTTATGTTCTCAGAGCTGTTCTGATAACATCCCACCCAAGATGTTTATAAAAATTCTCAATTCCACAGCTGTGTTGCCAGTTACTGAGATTATTGGGGCTGTTTGTCAGTGGGGGGTCTGATTCTGTCAGAGAACCAAGACGCTGTTCTGCTCCCACTAGTCTGGCAGATTAGATTCCTCCTTCACTGTGCACTACCTTCTGTCAATCTCTGCTGTTAACATACACGGTAACAGTATGCTGTGACCGTCCAGGTAATCTGTGGAATGTTATTTTCCACACATAGTTCATATACACGCCTGAAGACAGATATGGTAGATTCATGTACATAACTCTATTCGTGTAGAAATAGGAAAATATTCAAATAAGTGTTAGTTTGGGTTTAACAGTGCCATTCAGTCATTGTTTCTTTTCGGTTTGAACATGAAATCCAATTTATTTTACAGTAGTACCAACACACTCAATGCTTCTCATCTGAGTAAGCAACACATGCTCACAGAAAATAAATATCTTCATTAAAGTGACTTGCATGCAAAAAAGCAAGTTCATAACTCATTGCTTATTTTATGTTATTTTAGTATTGCATGTGTGAAATGCGGAGTAAATACCCTAGTAATTTGTAATTTGTAATTTGTGTGTATTTAGACTTCTACTAAACTCAACATTTGAAAATTTGAGATACAGGCAAGTTTGAATTCTTGATTTAAGGTTAATATTATAATTTTTACTTAACAAAAATTAACTTAACAAACCCTAAAACCACACATATTCTGAAAATGTCTGTTCTTAAATGTTACAAATTGACAGACATTCAAAATGATCTGTTGTATTACTGTATATCATAAGCTAATACACTGGGTATCAACTGTGTGTGTGAGTGTGTCAGTGTGTGTGTGTGTGTGTGTGTGTGTGTGTGTGTGTGTGTGTGTGTGTGTGTGTGTGTGTGTGTGTGTGTGTGTGTGTGTCGTCAGAGTTGGAAGGAGAGTTTGTTGTTGTGGGGAATCTCTGTCAACTCAATTTGTGCTGGAACAATCATTTGATTGACAGCTTGCGCTCCCAGTGTAACTGGTCTGGATGTTACGCTGCAGGCATTATTTTATGTCGTATTGTCAGACTCCTGGCAGTTTATGTGTTATGACATGTAGGCTCTGTGTAGGATTAGAGATCAACGCCCTTTTGAAATAAAGAGATGGATTTGAATGGTGTAACCCACTCGTCATACATGCTGCTGTGCACCTCTCATCTGCACATTTACTGGAATACTCACTGTTGTAGGTAAGTCACAAACAGCACAAACTATTTTATCAAATTTGAATTTTTCTGTTTGGAACAGGAGCTGCACAAACGCAACAGGTTACAGGAGAAACATGTGTAATTAAAAACATGTACACAGTCTGGGTGTGGAACTTGTATAAATAGTGCCTACTGAGTGCCTTCCACTGAGTGTGGCAAACCGTCAGGCATTGAAAAGTATTGTTCAGACTGATTTTAAATTTAAAACGATTTTTATTTCATACTGTACTTTATTAATTTATTTTACGGCTGGTTGAGCCTGAGACAATAGCAAAAGTGTGTGCATTTCAAAAGTCTATTTTTGTTAAACAGGAGAAAAGATGTAAGATATCCACTGATATCTGCTGGAATGCTAAAAGCTAAACTTTGTCACACAGCCTTGATTGAGTCTGTTACACCATTTCAAACTGTAATGATTGCCTTTATTTGGCTGGCACTTAGTGTTGTAACATGTAAAAGACAAGTAGGTGGGAGAAGGTGAGAGCCTTTGTCAGTGTTGGGAGTGCGAGGCTATGGCTATTTCCTGGAGGCAGTGTGTACCAGTTCAGACAGTATATTGTGAGAATATTTGAGGGCACTATGTTGTGCATACACTTCACACTTAGAATTAAGACACTCAAATAGAATGGTGTTTCCCTCACTGTCAGCAGGAATTACATGTTTGTGTATGTGTACAACTTTCTGAGGAGAACATCCGTTACACACGCCTTAAACATTGTTTATGCTCTAGGTTTGAATTCTGATATTCATTAAATAAATGTGTGCATGCCCACTACTGGTTGTAGCAGGAGTAAGTACTACTCTATAATACAGTCAGGATCTATGATACTAAATTAGGCTTGGAATGCCTGCAAAATTCATTGTTTTCCAAACACTGACTGAGCTTCAGCCCACATTAAAATGCCATTGTGATCCTAAAGTTCTACTTTTTGTAGATTTTTTGGAGTTAAGCTGCAGAGCATACAATACCAACAGCTTTAATAAAATGGGACAGTGTGAGTTTTTTATAAAAAATAAGCCTAACTCTGAGTCACCTATGACAAAGACAAGAAATACTTCTTTACATGAGTAATGGTGGGGACACGAGAGCAGAACTGTGCTGTCCACCAGCTGCTAACAGCTAACATTAACTAACTTTCCTCCTGACCATTTCAACACAAATGTGTTGTTCAATATGTAGCATTATCAGGGATAATATAGAGTGTATCCCCTACATCAGTGGTTCCCAAACTTTCTGTGGCCAAGGCACACCAAACACCAAGCCAAAATCTCAAGGCACACCTGTGTTCATATCTGGGCAAAATCCCCTCTATAACACATAGTAGCACTGTTATCACTCTGTGAACGTTTATTTAGTCTAGTCCTTTTAAGATAGCTATTCTCCTTCACACTAGCAGAGAGCCTTTGATGTGTCACACTCTAATATTTACCACCATGCGCAAATGGCTAAAACGTTTGTTGTTTTTTATGATTGTTTTATTTATATTTAGGCCAAAGCATATAAGACCTATTGTTTCTATATTGTGAAATAAGTGTGTAGGACAAAGTACCGATAAAGTACAGTGCTTCCCTGCGCAAGACGTTTCTTTTTTTTTTCTTCTAATATTCACAACTCACTTTTCACATTGAACAGGTGCTCTTTTATTAAATAAACTAAACACTTATGTTATTTATGTGCACGTGTCAGTGTTTGCTGCGTTGCTTTGCGTATTTACAATCTCACGAAGTTTCACGAAGGGCGGAGCTCCGCTCCCGTAACACACACACCCACACACACAGCTACAGTCAGAGACAGCGGAGGAAAGGTAAGGAGAGAATTTAAAAAATCTGCGCCACACACAGCACCCCCGGAGAGCAGTAAACCTAGGGAAAACACTGAAGTAAATTACAAATCATTCATGCAATGTGTATGGCGTTACGTCACTGTGCATGAGGAGTGTCAGAAAGCATTGATAGAGGAAACGATAGTCCCGGAGGCATGCAATTCCAAGGAATTAGACAACTCGGTACCGGTTGGACCGGGGTTGTCTGTTCAACCCTTCTTTTGTCAATTCAAAGCAAGCCAGTTAACACGGATTATTCTCTGGTCATAACAATTCAGATAAGACCTGGGTCACAACCATAGACTGTATAAAATATGGTCCACTGGTCTCAGAGACAGCACCCATAGGTTTCTCAGGAGACGTTGTGAAACTCAAAGTGGGTGGCTCCGGCAGTGACGTCACTCTACAACTCCCGGCTAATCTAAAGACCCCCACACCCAAGGATAGATAAAGGATGGATGATGGACCTTTTACTCATGTAGTTCTAATTTAGTAGTTCTAATTTGCTTAACTCTTTGCTTTTTCTTAAAAAGGTTCCTGAAATACTTTATATACACTGTATCCCGGTTCATGTAATATGGTTGTAAATAAAAGGAAAATTGCTTGCATGATATTCTTTTCTAAGCATGCATAACATTTAAAATTTGACGGATCTGATTGTGAGAACTAGAAAGTTCAAGTTGACCCCTCTTGAGCCTTAATTACACAAAAATATAAGTGGGTTTCACTAAATAGATGCATTTTTCTGTGTATCTATGTTATGGTAGTGAAATACAGTTGAAGCATCCCAAATACCATGATTACCAAGGCAAGTCAAATCAATTCTCAAGTCAAATCTGCTGCAAAGGGTTTTTATAATCTATACATACATCCCCCTCTATTCTTACATCCTTGATTCAGATAAGGAAAACATAAAAATCAATACATCAATCTCATAATTCAGCCTGATATCTTTGGCGTCTTTGGAGAATAAATAAAAGTTAGTTGAGTTTCAGTAATCCATGGCTGCACAACATGAGCAGGATGAGGATCATCGTGCTACTGGCTTCAGTTTTAATGTTTGACAGAGCTCCTTGATGGCAGAACCTGATATGTAAAACTGGCTCAGTGGGAGCACCCAGACACTTTTGATTGAAATGCAAGTTCAGGCCTGTTTGTGGCTTACTGGGAACTGACAAAAGGTATTCTAGGAAAGGAAGTCCCCAAATGGAAGAGGTAGAATGGGGATGTTGATAAAAAGTGGGTGTACAAAAACTTGGAATTATCACAAATGAACTTCTGCTGTACCTAAAGAAATCAGATTAATTAAACACAGTATGTGTATTTTTATATTTTTTGTTGAAGGAAACAGAAAGTCAGGTTGGGTCAGAGTTGTGAGGTTTACACAGCAGCATCAGTGGGAAGTCAATCTGATTTCACACATGTTGATGCACTGGCTTTATGAGAGCGTGTTGACGCTTGGAGCCTCCCACGCGCGCGCACACACACACACACACACACACACACACACACACACACACACACACACACCTTCTCTATAAAAGCAGTTTTTCCTTTGAACTGCGTCTGAGAGCATTCAGCATATTTTATTGCACGTTGTTTCTCAGTATTCCCTAAGAGCGTAGTTTTACAGTGCTAACTTTTTTTTTTGTTGCAGATCTCGAAAGAGGTGTTGTATGGCAGTCACAGTCCAGTCCACATCCTGTCGTCATCCAGCCGCAGCACCCTGCACAACCTGCAGGGCTCCATGTCCCCACCCATGGTCCGCTCCATGCCCTCGTCTCCTTCGAGGATGGTGTACGGTGGGAGCATAGGGGGTAAGACAGGGATGGGGGATCCAGGCAGCGCCACGTTACCAAGGGAACGCTTGTCAGGGGAGGGGCGATCCAGCTCACTCTGCTCCAGCACCAGTGCTATACTGGAGAGGAGAGACGTCAAGCCTGGTGAGATCCCTGCAGGGTCATCAGCTGAAGAATGTTCAATGATTGATTCACTATTGCAAGCTTACAAAATTCAATGTGTGTGTTTTGTTTCTGCAAAAGGAAAGAATTCACTTGGGCTATTTTTTGCAGCCCAAGTCATGTCATTGTTATTTTAATAGCCCAAAATTGGTCTTTAAAATATGTACAATATTATTATGGAGTCAATACAGATATTTCATAAAGACAAGCAGGGCTATTACATATAAC
>NC_041371.1:24681088-24783588 GCF_900634415.1 Cottoperca gobio
GGCTCCCAAAAGTTCACAAAAATCTTTCCAAAAACGAGAAACAAATTGAGGACCCCGATCGGAAACCACATCCCTCGGGAAACCATGGATCCGGAACACCTGAGAGAGAAGTACCTCCGCCGTCTCTTTCGCCAACGGAAGTTTGGGCAATGCAATGAAATGTGCCATTTTACTGAACCTGTCAACCATGGTTAGGATAGTGGATTGTCCCTCTGAAATGGGTAGTCCAGTGACGAAAAAAATAGGCGATTATCGGGACCCCCCTCAGGAATCTGAATGTCTATATTGGCCTTTCTTACCTTTTCCTCGATTCCCCAGGTTACCGCTCCCATAACACGAGAAGGTGGCAACATGAATGAAGGGAGTCTGGGAGTCGGGTTGGGATCAAAAAGGTGGGATAGTGTGTCCGCCTTAATGTTCTTAGACCCCGGCCGATAGGTTTGTGTGAACTTGAAGCGGGTGAAAAACAAAGCCCATCGGGCTTGCCGGGAATTCAGTCTCTTCGCCGACTGAATGTACTGCAAGTTCTTGTGGTCCCTAAGAACCATAAATGGCTGCTCTGATGCTTCCAGCCAGTGTCGCCACTCCTCGAGCGCCACCTTAATGGCAAGTAACTCCCTGTTGCCGACACCGTAATTTCTTTCTGCTGGTGACAGCTTCTTGGACAAAAATGCACATGGGTGCAATTTATTGTCCGAAACAGATCGTTGGGACAGAACTGCTCCCACCCCCACATCTGACGCGTCCACCTCCACCACATACTGTCTCTGGGGGTCTGGCAAGGTCAGGATGGGAGCGGAAACGAAGCTTGTCTTCAGTCGTTGAAATGCCTTCTCAGCCCCCTCATTCCAACAGAACTTGACAGAAAGCGAGGTCAAGGCGTGTAGAGGCGCTGCGACAGTCCTGTAATTCCTAATGAATCTTCGATAAAAGTTTGAAAACCCCAGGAACCTTTGCACCAGCTTCCGACTGGTGGGGGTAGGCCACTGAGTGACCGCACTGACCTTCGCCTCATCCATTCGAATGTTATCCTCAGCGATGATAAATCCCAGAAACTAAACAGTCTTGACGTGGAACTCACATTTCTCCGCCTTGACAAACAGCAGGTTGTCGAGAAGGCGTCGTAACACTTGACCGACGTGCTGTATGTGGGTCTCCTCATCTGGTGAAAAAAATGAGGATGTCATCCATATACACGAACACAAATCGATTAAGCATATCCCGGAGAACGTCATTAACCAGGGCCTGGAACACCGCTGGAACGTTGGTCAGTCCAAAATGCATTACGAGGTATTCGTAGTGTCCACTAGTATTGAATGCGGTCTTCCACTCATCCCCCTCCCTTATCCTCACCAAATGATACGCGTTGCGTAGGTCCAGTTTGGTGAATATCTTGGCCCCTTGTAACAGCTCAAATGCCGAAGAAATAAGTGGAAGGGGATACCGATTCTTCACAGTGATTTTGTTCAAACCTCGATAGTCAATACAGTAGGGACTTGTCCTTCTTCTCCACGAAAAAGAATCCCGCACCAGCGGGTGAAGACGAAGGATGAATAATCCCAGCTTTCAAGGCTCCCTCGATGTACTCCCTCATAGTCTCTCTCTGGCGCAGACATGGAATACAAATGACCCTTCGGAGGTGCAGCGCCTTAGGTCAACCGGGCAGTCATACTCTCGGTGAGGTGGCAGAACAGTGGCCCGGGTCTTACTGAAGACCTCTTTAAGCCCCAAGTAGCACGCCGGAACCTTGGCCATGTGAGGGTTGTGCTGGACTAGTCACGGATACCCCAGAATTATCAGGTGTGTGGGAGCTTCAAACACATGGAACTCAATCTGTCCCGAATGTCCATTAGCCATGACCAGTTGCGCAGGTTGAGTGATATGGGAAACTCGACACAGTACTCTGTCGTCCAGAGCCTTGGCTTCCAACACCTCGGGTAATGAGTGCAACTTAAAACCCAACCTCTTAACCATTCCCTCATCCATAAAACTCTCGTCTGCTCCGGAATCGATCAGCACGGGATGAATCATGGTCTCTGACGACGAGATGAGCGTGGCAGATGTCAGCGCTCGAAAAGTCTTCCTCCAGAAACTGCTCGGCTCACCAGTGTCCTCTTTACTGGTGAGCCTTGGCTTTTACTGGACATCTATTAACAAAATGTCCAAACTCAGCACAATAGATGCAGCGACCCTCTCTCATCCGGTGCTGTCTCTCCGCTTGAGACAGTCTGGTGCAGCCCAACTGCATCTCCTCGTCTGGTGAGGTTACTGTCGCCGAATAAGGTGGTCTCTGAATCCGAGAATACCCCGGACCTTGGGCAAAAGTATGACCGGAACCACCCCGTCCCTCGTATCTGTGAGCTGCGACTGTCAATAGTCCTCATTCCCGTTCTCTCTCCCGGAATCGGTTGTCGATTTGGATGCACTGGGCAATAAGAGAGTCCAGACCTGACCTTCCAATGGTGCTAGCTCATCCTTGATGCCCAAGCCTCCGCCCGTCCTGACAGGTAAGAAATCACATACGCCACCTTGGAACGCTCAGTTGAAAAATAATTCAAAATGTAAATAACATTGGGTTAAGAACGCTCTGCAATTCTCCAAATCTCCGGAGAAGCGTTCGGGTCTGGAGAGATGAATCATTGGCTGGGGAGTAGCCATGGTGACGGGAGGGATGACCGCCGCACCTTGACCGGTAGCGGCCTGGCCCCGCAGCGTGGACATCGCAGAACATAGTGACTGGACGCATTTCCCCAGCTTTTGGTCCACCTATGTCGCTCTGGAATGCCATCTGATTGTCTGTCAGAGACCTCACTCCGATGCACAGGGATGACAGCTGCTCATCCAGATAGTGGAGACGAATGTCTTGAGCACCGAGCACCGTCTTAACCTTCTCTGAGTCGGCTGAGTCCATGTCTTTGGCCAGTTCTGTAACGGTACGATCAAGAAAGAAGGGAGGTGGGACCCAATTGCACGACACAGAGGCAGATAAATGTTGAATGAAAATGGTTGTGGAGACTCTTGTCCACAGTCCGTTACAGGGATGACAGAGAGGAGGTGTAGTGTCACACACACAGCTTTATTCTCACACAGGTAAGCTTATATTACAGGCACCGCTGACAGGTCGCTCTCCTGTCCGTTGCTTCATGGCTGAAGAAGCGTCTCCGTCTCCTCTGGAACCCAGCCTACTGCAAGAGAACAGAACCAGGCCATCACCATGCATTTATTATGTGTCTGATTACCTGATTCCGTTCAGCTGTCTGGCCTCCAGCTGGGACACTCCTGTCTCTCCCCAGCAGCCGGCGCCCTAACCACACCCCACTGCCACACACCCACACCGCCCGACTCAGGCCGGGAGCCTGCTGGCCGCAAGCTAACTCCCCCCCGCTCTCCGCCGAGCTAGAGAGAAAATCAGCCACAACCATCCGGTTACCCGGCCTGTGGATCACCTTGAAGTTGAACGGTTGCAACGGCAGATACCAACGGGTGATCCAGGCGTTGGCATCCTTCATGCGGTGGAGCCACTGGAGCGGGGCATGGTCCGACCAGAGAGTGAAAGAGCACCCCAGGAGGTAATAACGCAGGGCGTCGACCGCCCACCGTATGGCGAGGCACTCTTTCTCCACCGTACTGTAGTTCACCTCCCGCTGAGCCAGCTTCCGGCTAATGTACAGTACGGGCCAGTCGACCCCCTCCACCTCCTGGGACAGAACGGCTCCCACCCCGCTCTTCGAGGCGTCGGTCTGCAAAACAAAAGGGAGAGCAAAGTTAGGAGAGAACAGTAGTGGCTCCCCATAGAGGGCTTTCTTTACCTTCTCAAATGCCCGCTGGCACGGCTCCGTCCACTGGACCGGATCTGAAACACCCTTTCGGGTCAGGTCGGTCAAGGGGCAGGTCAGCTCCGCGAACCCCGGAATGAACCGACGATAGTAGCCGGCCAGCCGCATAAACCTCCTGACCTCTTTTTTCGTCTTAGGTGCCGAGCAGGCGGAAATGGCGGTAGTCTTTTCCAGCTGAGGCCGCACCTGTCCACCACCCAAGTGGTACCCCAGATACCGTACCTCCCTCCGCCCAACCGGACACTTCTTCGGGTTGGCTGTGAGCCCCACGCTCCTCAGGGACTCGAGCACTGCCCCCACCTTCTGCATATGCTGCTCCCACATCTCGCTGTGTATAATCACGTCATCTAAGTAGGCAGCAGCATACGCCGAGTGAGGACGCAGAACCCGGTCCATGAGCCGCTGAAAGGTGGCTGGGGCCCCAAACAACCCGAACGGAAGAGTCACAAACTGGTATAAGCCATACGGAGTGGAGAAGGCCGTTTTCTCCCTAGACTCTGGAAACAGGGGAATCTGCCAGTAACCCTTGGTCAAATCCAGTGTCGTATAAAAACGAGCCGTGCCCAACCGGTCCAGGAGTTCGTCGACCCGGGGCATTGGGTACGCGTCGAATTTGGACACCTCATTAACCCTGCGATAGAACCAGAACCGAATTGACCCGTCGGACTTGTGGACCAGCACAACGGGACAACACCAAGCACTGCTGGACTCTTCTATTATTCCCATCTCCAACATGGCCTGAAGCTCCGCGTGAACAATTTTCCTCTTGTGTTCAGGCAGCCGATAGGGCCGTCATGCCCAGGGCAGGGGGGAGAACACATCGGCAAAAAGCCTTTGCAACGTGGCAACGTCCGCTCTCTGACCCAGTGAAAGCTGGCTGTCACAAAAAACCGGGGCTGATTTTACCGTTTTTAATACCTCCGGCCCCAGCTCATCTTTCTCCATCACCGTAGTAGCCAGAGAGACAGAGGCCACCTCTCTCCACTCTTTTAAGAGATTGAGGTGGTAAATTTGTGTCGCTCCCCCCCTGTCCGACCGCACCACCTCGTAATCGACGTCCCCCACCTGCCGGGTGACCACAAAGGGCCCTTGCCACTTGGCGAGTAATTTGGAGCTAGTGATAGGGAGCAATACAAGTACTTTATCTCCCGGTGCAAATTGCCTGAGCCTCGACCCCCTGTTATACAGCCGCTGCTGACGTTCCTGGGCCTGGAGTAAATTCTCATGTGATAACTGTCCCAGTGAATGGAGTTTCGCTCTCAGGTCCAGGACGTACTGTACTTCATTCTTACTTGTGCTAGGACCCTCCTCCCAGTTTTCTTTAACCAGGTCCAAAACACCCCGTGGCTTCCTGCCAAACAACAGCTCAAAGGGAGAAAATCCCGTGGAGGCCTGGGGAACCTCCCGCACTGCGAACAACAGAGGGTCTAACCACTTATCCCAATTGCGACTATCTTCGTGAACGAACTTACGAACCATATTTTTCAGCGTTTTGTTAAACTGCTCCACCAGCCCGTCTGTCTGCGGGTGGTACACACTAGTCCTAATGGAGCGGACGCCGAGTAGCCCGTACAGCTCGCGTAAAGTGCGTGACATAAAGGACGTGCCCTGGTCAGTCAAGATCTCTTTCGGGATCCCAACTCGGGAGATAACCTGGAACACACTCTTTGCCGAGATGTTACGCAGCGGCACTGTTTCCGGATATCGCGTTGCGTAATCCACTAGGACCAACACAAAGCGATATCCCTGGGGGCTCCGGTCTAATGGCCCAATGAGGTCCATACCAATTCTGTCGAACGGCACCTCAATTAATGGCAGTGGGCGCAACGGCACTCTTGGAGTTGCCGGCGGGTTAACCAGCTGACATTCACGACAGGACGCACACCACCGCTTCACGTCCGTGCGAATGCCAAACCAATAGAATTGGGCCATGATCCGGTTGAGTGACTTGTCGTACCCTAGATGACCGGACATGGAGTTATGATGAGCCGCCTGGAAAACCGTTTCCCGGCGGCTTTTCGGAACCAACAACTGGGTATTTAACTCTCCTGTCTGTGTGTCACGGCTCACACGGTACAGTCTGTCCCTAATCACCGAGAAGTGGGGGTGTGTCAGTGCGACGTTCGAGTGTAGTGGGGAACCATCCACACACACTACTTGCTCGAACGCGTGACGGAGGGTCTCATCTCGAGACTGCTCGAGGGAAAAGTCCTCCACCGGACGTAACGGTGGAAGCTCATCACAAGCCTCCTCCGGCCCCGCACTCCCCTCACCGGCGTTCGCCACCTCCGTCTCCCCATTGAACACCGCACACAACTCACATTTCCCTACCGCCCGTGAACGCACCCCCCCAGTCTTCCCCGCTATCTTGTCAAACCCCGGCCAATTTGTTCCCAGTATCAGGGGGTGCGTGAGGCGAGTACTAACTCAAGCCTTAACTCTATGCTTTTTCCCCTTAAATGAAATTACCAGGGTCACCACAGGGTACTCGTGAATATCCCCATGCACACACCTCACCTTCACCCACGACGCCTCCAGCAACGCCCCGGGCCGAACCAAGCGCTGGTGGACCATGGTCTGCGTACATCCCAAGTCCCACAGAGCTTGGTGAATACCCCCTGTATACATACCGGTACACAGTACATCCCTTCCGGACCGGGGGAGGAGTCTGGCGGTGCCACAATCCGGACCAACTGCCCCACCTCCATGACTGGACAGTCCCGCCGGGTGTGGCCGAGCTTGCCGCACCGCCAGCACCCCAGCATTTGAGGAGCCCTCTGCGGTGCCGGGCGACCAGACGCGTAGGCTGGGTCCTGTGGAGGAGAAAATAAAGAAAACTGGGGGCTAGGGAGCGACTGGGGTCCAGCTGTCCCAGGGTTGTAGGCAGGACCCACTGAGGATGGCATAGTGCCAGGGCCAGCAGCCCCCACGGCAGGCCGGAAACCTCCTCGGGGCTGGAATCGACGATTAATTGCTCCAGGGCCACCTGCCCGACGATATCCTCAACGGAGTTGACTCCCGGCTGGAGCCAGCGCCTAGCCGAGTCGAAGGCAAAGGGTCGGCCAGTGTCCTCAAAGGGCAGGCTCCGGAGCCGGCGGTGATGTCCCTCTGGTGTGCTGCCCAGCCGGTCCAGGATCGCCCTCCGGAGGTGTAGTGTGGTTGTAGTCGTATCTGGAGGCCGCGGGCAGGGTATGTGCGGCCCGCTGGGCTTCCCCGGACAGCAGGGGGAGCAGTCGTATCCCCCACTCTGCCTGCGGCCACCTGCACGCCTCTGCCGTGCCCACGAAAATGTCCAGGAAGGCCTCCGGGTCGTCCTCCGCCGTCATCTTCAGCACTGCGACCCGAGGGAGCTGGGCTGGCCCGCCTCCCGACTCACCCTCCGGGGCTGACGATGACCGGAGCATTCCCTGCAGGAGGTCTCGGTCTGCCTTCTGGTACGCCGCCAGGTCTACAAGCGTCTGGCTCTGCTGTTGCTGAAGGGCTGCGGTGCCCTCGTGCATGGCCGCCAGACGCTGGAGGATCAGCCCTAGCGGGCTCTGCGCAGCTACCTCCTCTGTCATGTCCCTGTTCAGGCGCCCCATTACAGGGATGACAGAGAGGAGGTGTAGTGTCACACACACAGCTTTATTCTCACACAGGTAAGCTTATATTACAGGCACCGCTGACAGGTCGCTCTCCTGTCCGTCGCTCTCCTGTCCGTCGCTCTGCTGTCCGCTGCTCTCCAGACTGCGCTGCTTCGTGGCTGAAGAAGCGTCTCCGTCTCCTCTGGAACCCAGCCTACTGCAAGAGAACAGAACCAGGCCATCACCATGCATTTATTATGTGACTGATTACCTGATTCCGTTCAGCTGTCTGGCCTCCAGCTGGGACACTCCTGTCTCTCCCCAGCAGCCGGCGCCCTAACCACACCCCACTGCCACAATGGTCTTTACTGAAAACTTTGCAGTTGCTATGGTACACACATTGACAGTTGAACATACAAAGTATCAAGGGGGTAATCCAGGAGCAGTCGGGTCACAGAAACAGGTTTGGTACACGGGCAGATACTCAGCGTAACAGCACAGCAGACAAGGATCAGGCAAGGGCAGAATCGAGTCACGGAAACAAGGTTGAGGAAGCCGGGGAATCAAACGCTTGGGAAACAGGAAGACGGGACTAATGCTGGAACTCTTGACATCGAAGTACGAAGATGAACTGGCAATGAGAGACAAATAAAACGGACTCTATATACACACCAAGAAGTGAGAGGGAACGAGACACAGGTGAGGACACTAACGAACAGATTGGGAACACCTGGGAGTAGGAAGTAGAAACAACAGAGAACAGATAATTAACTAAATAAAACAGGAAGTACAAACACAACACAAAACATCTAACGAACAGGCCGAGACCTAATAAGCATACAGTAACTATTCTGTTTATACTAGGTCAACAAGGTTGTTACGAATGCCTTTCGTTTTTCAGAGTTGGCCTAATAAACTCAAGAGGTTTAAATAAAGAACTTGGTCAATAATAATTACAACCATTATCTGGTTTCAAGATGCACACACAGCCAGCAGTTTCTCACACAACAGCAGGACAGAAAGGACTTACTTCTGTTGTTGAGGAGTTGAAGGTTTGTCACCTGCAGCCCTTAATCCAATAGCTCACTTTGGCTGCTCCTCACTGACAGGGTTACAACTGATCCATTGACAACAACATCAACATGGCCGCTCTAGTGTTGAGGATATTGCTGTCCAGTCTAAGTCGAAATATGTGATGTTGGAACCTATCAGCAATCGTTTAATGATGATTTAGCTTTTTATTAGCTTGTACATTTTAACAGTAACACTAGATTACATGCTGCATCATTTGTGTGAAGGAATGGCAGACTCCGCCACATTCTGAGCACTATACTTACTAGAGGTCATCACAGAATATACTCTCTTTAAGCGTAGAAGAAGAACTGAGTGGTGACATCTGCTGGAGGAGTGATTGATTGGATTATAATAATAGCATTTTTACAAGTTGGGGCCCATCACACTCTTCATGAAGAGTGTTCATGTAACTAGGTGTGTATGAATATATCCATTGCATCTGTTTTTTTCCACCATCCAGGCTGAAGAGCAGGAAGTATGGAGACAGCCAGCTTCCTCCACTGGGAACCAAAACCCCGCCCCCTTCCCCTCACAGAGTCAATGAAGTCAGGATGATTGACGGACAGATCATTGGGGGAATGGGTCTGGTGTCTCCAGAGAGGATGTCGCCGATTCGCCGGTCCTTGAGGCGGGAAAGTAACGGAGCCCCAGTGGAGATTGTAAACAGAAGCAGAGGAAGTGGCTCGTCGTCCTCTACCTCATCTGTTTTTTTGGACACCCCTCTTGGACAACCAGAGATCCTGTTCCAGGGTCAAATGACCGCCAGCAATGCTCAGAGGTGAGTTGAGAGCCAGAGTAATCCCCTTCAATACTTCAGAGTGTATTTATTAAAAGGTCCATTGATTCTTCCTGCAGGATATCTTTAGACCTAAAATATTCTAACACAGTGGTAAACACAGAAACATCAATCACACACTTAGCCTCAACCTGCCCAGCATGAGCTGCCACATTTTTAAATGTCATGTTATAGACACTGTATATATGTTTGTATTTTTCAGTGAGAGAATGAAAGCCATGGAAGAGCAGATAGCCAGTCTAGCAGGTCTGGTGCACAGTGCTCTGTCTATGGGAGCAGATATTTCAGGAGTGAAGGACACGGTCAGGTGTGTAACATCTGCCTTTATCCCTTTAACTCAACAGCTTCAAGACATCCAGTTCATTTATTTTCATCCATGATATATTTATCAACAATGCTAGCTAAACTGATTTATAAGCTTGAACCAGGAAATAATTCTTCCCATTAGAGTAGACTGGACATTTCTGGATATTTCAGGTAATAACGTGAAGTGAGTTGTGTATACTGTATAAACGCTGGCGAGACCAAGGATGGTTAGGTTTATTATGTATCTATCTGTGTGGTTTTTCAGTGAGAATGCTGAACGCAAACTCCACAACAACAGACCTGGTAAAATATATGTATTTATCTTCTTTTTTTTTTACACAATTTCAACAGATGGTGACATTACTTGCCACCAATAACATACTTATTGTACTCTGAACATGATGATAACCTTAAAAATAACTTTGGTTTGACCTTCAGGTGTGTCATCTGAGCCCCACTTCTCTGCTGCTGTGATTGACAGCATCAGCCCCGCCCCTCTGGCTCTTCAGGCCCCTCCCTCTGACAGCGTGCTGCAGCAGAGCTTGGTGTTAGCAAAGAGAAATGTGTGTGACCTGCGACTGCAACTCAACCAACTCAGACACTTACAGGTACTGACCTGTGTATGGCCTAATTATAATCATTGTAACATCAATAATCGTCATTATAATCATAATAATAATAATAATAGCTGAAATGGATGCAAAAGAAAGGAAAGGATTGTACTGTATACATTGTATATACAGGAATTGCAGTGATTTGAATACAGATTTGTTTTACACTTTAACTGACACACAGTAACAAATACAACAGTAACTTAGAAGAGAACTGATACAGTGTTGAGGCGGGGCCCTGTTCATTCCTTTGAAATTTGCTGAGTGGAGCAGGAACTGAGAGTTATAAAAGATTTTGCAGAGATATTCTGCATCCATTGGTCCCATGGAGTAAGCGTTTCCTTTAACCCCACCTCCCAGCCACTTGCTGTCCGGCTTGCTCACATGAACGGCAGTTCATTATAGCAGAGAAAATAACTCAAAGGACTTTTTACAACTTTTAGGACATAATGATCTAAACAGCTATTTTTGTAGTTTTTACTAGGAAGATTACCTAAAAACAATGACTAACTGCTGATTTACAGACATCTCTTTCCAGTGTAAGTATATAAGAAAAAGTATTTTAAGGCCCCATGGCATCACGTGACGGACCCGGAAGTTGTAATTCAACGGTTTGGCCACTATGGTAATTAGCTTTAAAGCCTGCCGCTCTTCCTGGGAGCTTGGTCTGTAGCTTCAGTCATGTGAGGTGTTTCTGATTGGAACACAATATGTTAGTTATGAGAGGTATTAAAATCTTTAAGAAGTGATTGTATCGTTTAAAGTGGGCACTGCTTTGTGAATGCAGCACGATAAGGAGCTGTAGCTCTGTTCAGCTACACCAGGGGTGGCCAACTCGCGGCTCTCGAGCCGCATGCGGCTCTTTGCCCAGTTTCATGCGGCTCTTCAGTTCATATCAAATTTTATTTGTGTGTGTGTATGTGTGCTGTCAGTATGAGAGCTTGACAGTGGGTCTAATTTTGATGGGGCCCAAGAGCCAATCACAAAAATGTCTGAGATGCAGTGAACCAATCACCTTCGAGGGGGGGAAAACCTATCGTTGAGTAAACTGACCATCTGAGTTTGATCCTAAAATTGCAGGGAAAAAATGCACAGCTAAGCGAAAATATGAAGACCAACATAGGACGTTTTCATATTCATATAAAAATGCTGCCTGACCTAGTGCAAAGTGTATTTGCGTTTGTTAACAAACTGAAACTGTTTAAGACGCATCTTCAAAAGGGAGAATTAGCGCATTTTCCCTCTCTGCTAAAAGCAAGCGGACAAGCCGAAATGCAACATTGGTTGAAACCCTGCACGAAAACTTTGCGACCCGGTTCCATGATCTACAGCTGAAAAGGTCACAGAATACGTTCCTCGTCGACCCTTTTAATGCTGAGACGGACTGTTTGAAAGCCCCGCTAGTCCATACCTGTCAACATTGGAATTTCAAAATAAGGGAATTTCTTTTGCCGGACTCCGCCCATGTCTTAACAGCTCTCAGCCACCAATGTAAACGTAAACACATAAGGGACATTCAGGAAATACATGTTTATTTAAAGTATGTATTACTTGTACAGACATGTTTATAAGATTTATGTAATTTATTTGATGAGTTATCATCAATTTATTTGATGATGGATGAGTTGTGTGGCTTTTCTTTTCCCCGACGAGGACTTCCTTTCGATGGCAGAGTCGGGAAACATGTCCGCTACACTGTGACTGAAATCATTGCAGAAGCTGAAGGCTACATTATTTTTTAGATCAAAACATTGACATCTTTCCCTCAGCTTTGTTCACTTGGTTTGCCTCCGACACAGTTCTTGTCACAAATGAAGTCATTGACAGTGTATGTTTTGTGCCTCTTGACGTGCTTGTGCTTGGACGATCGCTTATTCCGTCGTGTGCAATGCTAACATCTGAATGGCACACTTTACAAAAATCACGAGTTTGCCCAACTCTGCTTTTATTAAATAAGGGAAGGTCTCCTCTCATTTGTCAGGTACTTGCATAAAGTTTTAACTTGTTTGGCAGGTACAACTGCGTCTCCATCTTTCTCCCGTTCACTGTGACTCATCCATATGTTTTCGTCTTCTTCTGTGTTATTGTTCCTGTTTTCTTCTTCTGTGTGTTTACTGGCGGATAACATTTTTCAGCTAAAGTTAAACATAATACTGTCACCTGCTCTACCTAAGGCCACTTTACACTTTTTTTAATTAGGCCTATTTTAATTTAATTTAATTTTAAATATTTAAACGGGAGAAAATCGGGATAGAAGTAAAAATACGGGATAATCCTGGGAAAAACGGGAGGGTTGACAAGTATGCGCTAGTCACGGACGAGGCGGTGGCCCAGTTAGAGAAGATTGAACTTTCTGAGGAAGGCCGACTGAAACCTGTTCTGAGGGAAGGGACTCTTGAGTTCTGGAAAACTGTGCCAATGGAAAAAATATCCCAATGTCAAACAGGCTGCGCTCAAGCTACTATCAATGTTTGGGTCAACATACGTCTGTGAGTCGGTGTTATCTACCCTGAAACACGTGCAATCAAAGTATTGATCTGTTCTGATTGACACACATGTGAAATTATTGCTTCGAGTGACCACAACGGAATACAAGCCAGATTTGAGGAGGATTGTTCAAGGCAAGGAATGTTAGAAGTCCCACTAATTTAAAGAAGCGACATGCATAGGAAGATAAAAAAACGTTTTCACATTTTTGTTACTGAGAGTTTGTGTGTGAGAGTGCACACAATATTCATTGTTGATAATAACTGGCCTCTGAATACTGGTAGGAGAGGTTTAATTCAATTTCTCTCAATATTATGGTGTGTGACATTTACAATAAATCTGTCTGAGCAGAGCTATGTGTGTCTGTCTGTGTGGGGGTGTATGGGTCTTTGGGAGGGAGGGTCTTTGAGTGTGTGTGTGTGTGTGTGTGTGTGTGTGTGTGTGTGTGTAAAGTTTTAGATTTTAATTTTGTCTGTGTGAGACAGAGAGGTGAGGAAGAGAGTGAGGGAGCACAGAGAAAGGTTGAAAACAAAAGAGAGAAGGGGGGGTGCGCATCTGTGACTGTGTGTATGATGTGGCTCTTTGCAGTAATATAGTAACATTTTTGGCTCTTAACCTCTGACTGGTTGGCCACCCTTGATATCTACACCAACGTTAGATTGACGGTGAATTTAATCAATTAGACTTCAGCAACACTTTTTGTTTTTTACCAGCTAAAATCACGTTGCTCTGCCAGTTAGCTCACTGCGCTCATCACCAAAAATCACATTTGAATGCATGCATGTAACTGACCTCAAGTTAAAGATAGATAGATAGAGAGAGAGAGAGAGAGAGAGAGAGATTATTTTTTTGATTTTTCAAAAACACTTTATTTACATATTCTTAAAACAATAAACAGTTTACTAATAAAGTGTAACGAAAAATCATATTATCATATCAAAAATATATTTATAAATAACAATTCTATAAATATATAAAAATTATCCAATAAAACACTGCAAATATAGATAATATTTTTAAAACACCAACATTCTTTAAAAGTGTTGAGATCCCCGGTATGTTTGTAAAACCTAAAATCGAGCCAGAATCTTGCCCTGATGTTACAGAGCCACACTGTCTTGGCCTCCTGCCCCTCTCTGTTCTCAACTCTGTTTTTCCTGCTAATGTATATGGCCATTTTAGCCTCTCCCGGGAGGAAATTTAGGAGCTGCCACTTTTCTTTGTTGTCTTTATTGTAGGCAACTCCCATGATAAAAACATTGTCGGTAAAAACTACGGTAAAAAGACTAAAAACAGCAGGATTAATGACAGAGATAAAAGCGTTACAAGCGACGGCACCATGTAAAATGTAAAATCCTCCACTGGAGGGGAGGTTTGTAAAAAACCCACCACTGTGGGCCTGGTCCACTTCCTCCACCCAGTGGAGGGTCTGCTGCACAGGCCTTTCTTGTGGATGCTTTTCTCACAGTTCGTATATAGAGTCTTTTTGTCAGCTCTGTGCAGCGTCAGTCCTGCCGGGTTAGTGACCTTGTTAGTGAGCAGCCACTTCCACTTGAAAAGCTTTCCCTGAATCTTTTCTGTGACGTTCTCCCAGTTCTTCTGGACAATAATTTATTTTCCTAAAAACACACCAAGATATTTCTGGCCGTCAGTTCTCCAGGTGGGGCTCTGGGGAAGAACTGGGAGACCGCTACGCCTATATCTACTATATCTGTTAAAATGTCCGCATCTCTCTGGCTTGTAATAAAAACAATAATATCGTCTGCGTATGCGGATAAAACAAATCTGCTATTAAAACCAGGTAAAACCAGACCTTGTAGGCTGGAGTGTATTTTGCAGAGGAGAGGTTCCAGGGAGAGCGCATAGAGCATTCCCGACAGAGCACAGCCCTACCGGACCCCTCTATACACTCTAAAAGGAGCACACAGACTACCATTGAACTTCAGCACACTCTCAACTTCACTGTACAACACCTTGATCTTGTCTATGAAACCAGCGCTGAACTCAAACTTCTCCATTACTTTCCAGAGGAAGTTGTGCTCAACGCGGTCAAATGCCTTTTCCTGGTCTAGAGAAATCAGACCAGTATCAAAGCCCAATGAGCTGGAGACCTCAAAAACATCTCGAATTAGGTAGACATTGTCTACCATAGCCCCCCCCCCCCAGCCTGGTGGCCAGAGCCTTGGACATAAGCTTGTAATCCACACACAGCAAAGACACAGATCTTTAAGATATGATGGAGCCTGACCATTAATTGCTTTGTAAGTCAGGAGAAGTATTTTACCGGGAGCCAGTGCAGAGCAGCTAATACAGAAGTAATATGATCCCGTTTCCTTGTTCTTGTCAATACACGTGCCGCTGCATTTTGGATCAACTGAAGAGTCTTAATCTACTTTTTGGGACAACCTGATAACAATGAGTTGCAGTAATCCAGCCTTGAAGTAACAAATGCATGGACTAGTTTTTCTGCATCATTTTGAGACAGGATGTGTCTTATTTTTGCAATTTTACGTAGATGAAAGAAGGCAGTCCTTGATATTTGCTTTATGTGGGAGTTAAAAGACAGATCCTGATCAAAGATGACGCCAAGATTCCTTACAGTGGTGCTGGAGGCCAAATTAATGCCATCCAGAGCGTCTATGTCATTAGAAAATGCGTTTCGGAGGCGTTTAGGGCCAAGTATAATAACTTCAGCTTTGTCTGTGTTTAACATCAAAAAGTTGCTAGACATCCAAGTTTTTATGTCCTTAAGACATGCTTGAAGTTTAGCCAATTGATTGGTTTCGTCTGGTTTAATTGATAGATATAATTGGGTATCATCCGCATAACAATGAAATTTTATAGAATGGTTCCTTATAATATTGCCCAAAGGAAGCATATATAAGGTGAATAGAATCGGTCCAAGTACAGAACCCTGCGGGACTCCAAGACTGACTTTGGCTGTCATGGAGGATTTATCGTTAACAATTACAGATTGAGATCGCTCAGATAAATAGGACTTGAACCAGCTTAGTGCGGTTCCTTTTATGCCAACACAATGTTCCAGTCTCTGAACAGAACAGAGACAAGTCCTTTGTCTGATGCCAATAGAAGGTCATTGGTAACTTTCACCAGTGCCTTCTCTGTGCTATGATGAACTCTAAATTCAGATTGAAAAACCTCAAATAAACTATGATTGTGTAAAAAATCACATAACTGTTTTGCAACTGCTTTCTCAAGGATCTTAGCGAGAAAGGGAAGGTTAGATATCGGCCTATAGTTGGCTAAAATCTCTGGATCAAGACTAGGCTTTTTAAGAAGTGGTTTTATTACAGCTACTTTAAAGGATTGTGGTACGTAGCCAGATAATAGGGACAGGTTGATCATATTTAATAATGAGGTGTTAATTAAGGGTAAAACTTCTTTAAACAGTTTAGTTGGAATCGGGTCTAAAAGACAGGTTGATGGCTTAGACGATGAGATTGTTGAAGTTAGTTGGTTAAGGTTGATTGGAGTAAAACAGTCTAGATATATTTCAGGAGTTACTAATGTTTTTGAAATTCCGGAGGTTGAAGTTAAGTCATTACCAATTGAGGGCAGGAGGAGATTAATTTTGTCTCTAATAATTATAATGTTATCGTTAAAGAAGCTCATGAAGTCATCACTACTGAGAGATATAGGAATAGAAGGCTCTGTAGAGCTGTGGCTCTCTGTCAGCCTGGCTACAGTGCTGAAAAGAAACCTGGTGTTGTTCTTATTTTCTTCTATTAAGGAAGAGTAATAAGCTGCTCTGGCATTACGGAGAACCTTCTTATACGTTTTTAAGATGATCTAACCAGACTAAACGAGATTCTTCCAATTTAGTGGAACGCCATTTACTTTCAAGATTTCTCGACTTTTGTTTTAGTTTGCGGATTTGTAAATTAAGTCATGGAGCTTTCTTTTTCTGTTTTATGATCTTCTTTTTTAGAGGAGCGACAGAGTCTAGTGTTATTCGCAGTGAGGCTGCAGCGCTATCAACATGATGATTAATTTGGGAGGGACTAAACTTAGCATTGCAGTCCTCCATTATATTGATATAGATATAGTGCTGGTGGAATCACTTCCTTAAATTTAGTCACAGCACTTTCAGATAGACATCCAGCGTAGGATATTTTGCCTACTGGCTTGTAGTCCAGTAACAGGACTTCAAAAGTTATTAAAAAATGGTCTGATAAAAGAGGATTATGTGGACACACTGATAAACTTTCAATTTCAACACGATATCCCAGAACAAGGTCCAGAGTGTGGTTTAAACAGTGAGTTGGTTCATGTCTGAACCCAATTGAATCTAATATTGAGATAAATGCATTATTAAGGTTGAGCTGGATCCCCGCGCTTCGGACAGGCTCTCGCGGTGTGTCAATCCTCCCCGCAACCAAAACATTCCATAACCGATGAAGTGGCAAATATCACGTATTCATAATCATCCACTTTAATATGGAAGCGGAGGTTGAGCTCCGCATCTCGGTTAAGTATCATATACAGCTGTCTTCGGTGAGACACTACGTGCTTCAGCAACTGAGATTTACATCCAGACAGAATCTTTTTTACCGGGGAAACAACTTTCCTGTGTCTGGATAGTTCTCTGCTGAGAAACTCATCAGTTATGAACGGAGGGACATTTGATATTACAACTTTGGTTGCGGGCAGAGTGAGTGGTATCACCTGCACAAACTCTCCACTCACCGTAATACCTGTCTCGATGACGCCGTGCACCCGCTCCACCTGGTCCAGGAAGATGACAACTGCCCCGTTCATCCGTGCCAGAGACTCCTCACCGCTACACGGGAAGCCGGCTGATATTTTGATGCTGTGCTTCCTCGTGAGCTTGGTTTAGTCTCCATTTGCCATGACTTCAGACACCGGCCGGCAGAACACCAGCAGGAGAAAAACACCCAAAAGCACCCCGACTATCCACCAAAACGCACCAAGAAGTAAACTAAATCAAACTGTCACCAATGAACTAAGTTAAATCAAACCCATTATTAAATAAATAAACAAAAAGAAAGTATCGAAATAGCACCCGCTCAGCGTCTCACTCACACAACCAAACTCCCAGCATGCACCGAGAGAGAGAGAGAGAGATAGAGAGAGATAGATAGATAGATACTTTATTCATCCCGAGGGAAATGTATGCATCCAGTACCTTAAAAGACATTATACATTATATAATTATTTAACATTACACATCCCCCCCCCCTCCCTCCATTAAAAATTAAGTAAAAATAAAATTAGAAATAAGCAATAAAGGCTGTACATTATAAATACAAAAGTAAAAATACAATAATTTTACAACACTGCAACATTGACCACTGTTGTATGTTGTGTGTGTATGAAATGTTTGAATTGTTGGAATCCCCCGGCCATCACTGAGAGGAGTTGTACAGTCTTATGGCCAGGGGGACAAAAAAGTAAGTCATCAAAAATATTGTGATGTACAGATACAGCCACCTAGAATGTCCCTTCCCTCCCTGATGGTACCTTGGCAGGTCCGTGAGGGATCCCTGCTGCGACATCGTCAGGTCCTTGGCTGAAAAGAAAATCCCTGTGCACCCTTTGGTGCATTATGTGGAAATCAGTTGTAATGGTTTATCTATCCACCAGGTGGAGCAGTGATGGAAGCTGACGGTTTACTGCAGCTGAAATAATGCGTTTTCATCATGTTTGACATGAGGATATGTGCTTCCAACACAGAGCATAATTTTAATGATTATTATCATATCATGATCATATCATAATAACCAGGTCATGACAATATTATGCTGATGCTTTTTTCTAAAACACCGATACAGATTGTTGTTTTTATGCTTTAAATAGCGATACAACTGAAGGAGACATGGCTCTAGTTCCTGTCTGATAATACCTTGTTTTGTCGCTGAAAGCTCTAATAATGAATTCTCAATTCTAATTGGTCAATCACATCACTGTTATTCATAGCAGCTGCTATGAATAACAGACCGTTGCTGTGAATGCAGTTCTGATCTCACACCAAGCAGACTATTATTATTTTTGCGGAAGCAATAAACTTTATTTTAAAATCAGTACAATCATTTTAAATTTGATATTTTTTGTAAAAGTATTGATTTATTTAGTAAGTGGCCGTGTTATTCGCGTTGGGATACTGCTCACCCAGTCAGGGTTCATTTTGCTATAACGACCCACTCACTGTACATTATACCTTACATTGTCATTCTTATTGTTCAACCTTGCACACTTCTAGTGGAATATTCATAACACACACTCATCAGGAAGAGTACACCCTCAGTGATGATATAGGAGTCCCAGTGCAGAGTTCCAGAGTCCTTGTTGAGAGAAAACCCTGCGCTGTCTGACTCTACCCCACCATCACTACAGACCTGAAGGCTGCAATGCTCATTCCATTTTACAATATAGAAATGACCCATGAGGCAAACAATGCTACGTTTCTGCTGAGAGAAAGTCATATAGTCAAAAATGCATCATCCTCTCTGGAGCATTAATGTGTTCAGCAAATATTGTGAAATATCTTGGACCAAAGTGTTTGGAGGGACAGAACAAACAGCACCTTCCATCAGGCCTCACCACCAGGTAAGCAAAAAAGTTCTGTTGTTGAATTCCTGAGTTGTTCCATGTGTTCCAGCTGTCAAACCAGGAGAGCGTGAGTTCAATGCTGTGGATGGCAGGTGAGGAGCTGGTGGTGCTGATGTATGATCGGTTGGCTCACTGTGAGGAGGCAGCGTACAGACAGAGAGCTGAGATAGAGGAGGAGAGGATCCACTACCTGGCAACAGAGGAGAGGATACTCACACAGCTCCAGTAAGGGTTTGAGTTTATAGACTGTAACTTTTAAGAGTGGCCATTCTCTCACAAATATAAAGATGATTTCATTAGCAATAAAACACACCCTTCAGAACATTGAGAGGTTTTGCTGCTACAGTCTTGGTCTGCTACGACCACTAGCTCGTGTGAATTATCCTTGTTAGAGAAACAACTGACCAATCAGAGCCTTGTAGGGAGGATTAAAAATGTGTTATTCCCAATATGTCTATCACCACTGTTTGGTTAGAACAAAAAAATGGCTCTTCTTTCATGATGGTGGCTAATGTTGACAACCTCTAGATAGATGTTGCTTTGTTACTGCCATTACTCGGTCTCTAGGATTGTATTGCAGGACAGATGATTCATCCAATTTTTCTGATTATTTGGATAATATTGTGAATTGCAATCATTTTGGCCAAGATAATCCTGACATGAAATGTTCATATTCCCCATGCCTAGTGGACACTAACTGATGAGATTTTATTTAGTGTTATTCTGTTTCTCAATACTTCCTAACTTCCTTGCCCTGTGTGTGGCTCTCAGCCCCACACTGTGTGTGGCTCTCAGCCCCACACTGCTCCTGATCCCTGTCCTACAACGGATTCCGTTCACACTCCCTCTCATCTCACCTCTCCCACACTTCTAACCAACCTTCTGTCACTGGTATCCATCATGGATAAACACTTAAGCCTTCAGTCATTCACATGCAAACAGTTCAATATACAGCACACAACAAGCTGAGCAGAGAAGCGCTAGATCAAGGTTATCCTAACACAACATGTGGACTTTCCATTAGTACCCATGATTTCTAAAGAGATGATTTAGCCTTTTTAACATTTACACACTCGCTCTGACATCATGTCCCATATGATGTCACTGCAGCTGAAGTCAAATCATTGGTGACATGTAAGACATAGCATGGCAACATCTTTAGGCAGAGAGAAAATGTGAAGAAACATATTGTTAAAAATAGAGCCGGGGGATGGGAAGTGATTTGATCAGGTATGACATGGGTTTCCAGAAACATCAGAACTCATTTTCATGTTAGCATGCTACACACTGACTTCATAGCACAGATGACTCTGTGCAAACAGAAGCCTGGCATTTATTAAGCATCATGAGTAGGAATCTCAGAATGATACAATTATCTCTCTACACACCAATCTATATTACATACATCATTAACGAAATACCAACACACCACATCAAGAAAGCATTAGCTTCACTAACACACTTTTCTTCAAGAAAATAATCTGTTTCAACTCAAGTTATTTTGTATTGCTTAGCAACCTAGCTTATATATATTCTGAACTGAAAGAAGAGCCATTTTTTTGTTCTAACCAAACAGTGGTGATCGACATATTGGGAATAACACATTTTTAATCCTCCCTACAAGGCTCCGATTGGTCAGTTGTTTCTCTAACAAGGAAAACAGCAATCAGTGAGCACCTGGCCGTTTCCCGTACTACAGTACCACTCTATGCAAAATAGTTGAATAGCTCTGGTCTTTGATGTCGGCCAGTCTGACCATCGACTTTCTTCCAAACCTTGGGCATTCACATTTAATGGGGCTTTGACTTTATTGAAGCCATAACATTTAAAATGTTCATGGCAGCTTTTGAACTCATGATGTGTACACTGTAGGATTGCTACCGTAAACGTGTGTAAATACTCACTTTGAATCCCAAGAAGTGGACACAGCACTAGTTATCTTAATTTGAGGACCACCAACTCTCAAATGTACTCTCTGCTGCCATCTTGTGTCTACAGTAGCTCTCACGCAGTTAATGCTACATGTCCTTTTCCCATCTCAGTGAACTGGAGGACTATGTGGACCTTTTGCAACGTAACTCCACTTCCAGTCCCGAGCAGCTGTCAGTCACTCTAAGAGACGTGGAGGATGGAGCAGTCAACCTGCGGAGGGTTGGAGAAGCTCTGGCCATCCTTAAAAGTTGGTGGATTTGGGTTGAATGAAACAGTGTCTGTCTATTGGCTGATTATAACATGTAATAAGATGCTTTGGATCAATACTTTGTATGTAAATGGAATCATCACGTAGGTCATGCTACTAAGGATTATTAGAAAAGGGTGAAGTCAGAGGAGGGAGGTATGAAAGTGATGTTATTCATCATGTGACCTTTGCTTCATTTAAGGTTATTGTTATTCTACAAATCAAGAGGCAGCTGATTTTGTCCATCTTTGATACAATATTTATTTTCTTTTTTCTTTTGAGTCTGAAACTAATAATTCCTACACATTGGGAATTTAAATGGCCAATTGATCCAAACTACGAGAGCAGTTTTCAACAGTGTTCACAGAGACTATTTCTTCAATAGTTCCACTAAAAACTATTGAAATTAAGTCTGTAGATTGTCCAGGCTTTGTAACCAGACTTTTTTTTAAATGCTGTGAGCCCCATAAACATATGATCTATTTTGTATGCATGCAGTTCTGTAATTACTGTTTCACTTTGACATGACGTCTGCACTGTTTACCAGGATGGATCATGATGATGCTGTAAAATCAATAGTATTTTGACACACTCATGAAATACTGAGAAATTAGACATTTTGTAAATTGTTGAGCATTAATTAAAAATGTCTCGTCTAATGGATCAGTATTTGGTATTTTGAAGCCCAAGAACATATACAAACATTTGCACTCCAACTATGAGAGCTGTCCTTCAGCACCCTGCTGTGCTCTGTTAAAACAGTAGAGTTCCCAAGACGCAGCTTTGCAAACTAGTAAAAGCAGCACAAACAAAACCCAACAACTAGCAGTTTCAGTCACTGGCCTATACATTGAAGTGTCAGTGACCACAAACATTGTGGGTTCAAAATAATTGTATTCCGTTGAGAATTCTCACGTGTATCTTGCCTTTAAAATATATTTTTTTGGTTTTTAAATACATTATATAGACATTATAAGAGTTGGAGGAAATGTGTGAAACAGATTGCAAATGTTGAGCTTTTGATGTCAGACAGATCTAATCTAAATTGGATCAAAACTATTTACTTCGAAAAAGACGATCCAACTAACCCTGCATTGTTTTATGGTACGTGTAAGAGTGTGTAAGAACTGCCTTTAAAATAACGTTCATGTCAACATGATAGGCAATTTCACATTCATTTAATATGTCATTCAGTCAGTCAAAAATAAATGAATACAAATAAATAAATAAATAAAACTAAATGAATAAATATTTTTAAAAAAGACTGTATTTAAGTGAAAATGTGAATTGTGTGAATAATTAGCCAAACTTAACAAGAAATAATACATTTCCTGACTTTAAAATGACAGTACTCCAACTTCCTGTTTCCTCAGACCATTTCACTTCAAAATGATAGCATGTCCCCTCAGAGGTCAGGGCACCCATTTGGTCCAGATTGAAACATTTTAACTGCCATTTGTTGGGTTGCCATAACATTTGCTACAGAGACTTTAATGATCCTCTCACTTTTTCTCTAGCTCCACCAGTAGGTCAAAGTATTATTACAAAGTTTACACAGGGTGAAGATCATCTCTTCCCTTTGGTTGTCTTCCAGGTGAGTTTCCAGAGCTGCGGGTGAAGTTGCGCTCAGCGCTGAGGCTGGAGGTGGAGGCTGTGCGTTTCATGAAGGAGGAGCCTCATAAGATGGACTCCATGCTGAAGAGGGTCAAAGCCCTGACTGAAGCCCTCAGTGGTCTCCGCAGGTGCTCATTACCTTCACTCAGAAGTTAAACAGCTATGTTTAGCGGGAAAAGAATCCTGATGCATTTGGCCGTCTTTGTCCTCCCTGTTATCAACAGGTGCGTGTCAGAGTCAACCACCCCAGCCACATCAGCCCAGGTGGAGCCTCGAAAGGTCCTGGAAACAGACCAGGGACCTCTGAAGACCCAGAGCCCCCAGAGCTCCCCCAAACCCCAGCCTCGATCCTCAGTCAGACCTCCTCTGCCCCCCCCCTCTCTCTCTGGGAGTCAGGCTGAGGTCAGCCTGGTGGGCTCAGCCTCCCCCATCATGGCCAGCAGAATGAACACAGCAGCCACAGTGATCCAGCCCTCCCACCACCAGCCCAGCCCCCCACTGACACCCACCCATGGACGAGACTCGCCCACTGTGGCCAAGGTACGGAACAGATGATTGATTATAAAACTAGGAAATGTAAGCCTGTGTATATAAAGCGTTTCTTTGTTAAGTGTAGAACGTGAGGAATGTTGTTGTGTTGTGAAGGTGAGTCCTCGCAGTAGAGAGGGCAGCCCTGCCCTGCACAAGAGGCCGGGCCCTCTGCAGTCACCAACACAGGAGAGCCACACAGACCAGACCCCCATGATACACACACAGAGACATACTGAGGTCAGTGTTAAATATTCATGTTCAACTCTTTTATTATTCTAATGTTTTGGCCATGTAAAGGCTGATCATCGAGTTTGACCTCAAGAAATGACTAAAACTTTCAAATTTAATCAACTTTCAATACTAAGTCTCAGGAATCACACTCGGCACATTTATAAGGCCCATAGTCTTTTTAAGGAAAATATGGTTTCAATTATTTCCATCCAAATGTCTAAGCACCCAAAAGCCCATTTTTCTTTTATTGATTTGTATATGTTTCAAAATATATTTTTTAATGATCACATAACAAACAGCCTTTCTCTGAGAGAAAGTTGAAATGTTTAAAACCAATTGCCACATCATAACTCTCTGTGTGTTTTGGGTAGTTATGTGTTGAGGAACATTGGAGTTACTGCTGAAAGTGACTAAAAACTGAAATCACTGCTTATTGTAGGGATGACAGTTTTTACTGATCTATAGGTGGGGTTTCTCCTACAGTTTCAGGACTATTCATAGCTTGAAACAAACCCCCACCTATCATCAAACTGTGTGACTGTGTGTGTCCTCCTCAGACTACACAGAGACAAACTCCAGAGGGCAGTCTGAGTGGTGAAACCGGCAGTATGTAACCAGTCCAGCACCAGCAGAGCCAGCAGGCCTCCACCCCCCAACACCAACACAGACTTTGATCAGGTCCTCGAGGAAGCCCAGGCCAGTCTGATGGAGTCCATTCCTGATCTGAATGTGTCAGTTTCCACAGAGGGTCGCTCTGAATCTGCCTCAGGACAGATAACTTCCAGTGAGCAGGACACAGCTCTGACCCTGCAAGGTTGACCTGTTCAATCCTCTTCACTGAAAACACATTGAGCCTCATGCAACATTTGCTTACTCTTATCCTAAATCTCTCCCCTCTTTTCTCTGGAAGCTTTGCTCGTACAGGTGTTCCTAGTCAGATTCAAGAAGATTTCTTCCTGACAAATACTAAACTGTACAAGTTTTCATGCCAAAAATGCCAATAAAATCATAAAATCTCGACAAAAAACAGATAATAGTTGAACATCTAAGTAAATGATAGGCTAAACAGTGCTGAGGTGCCCTTGAGCAAGGCACCGGACCCCCACACTGCTCCCTGTGTAGTAGCTGCCCACTGCTCCTAATACTAGAGAAGGTGATGACAGCCCTGTGAATCTCTAAAATGTCAACTTTCCATGAGCTAAGAAAAACAACAGCCCTATTTTCGGCTTTGTGACCAACAATCCTTTGAAAGTGGTTTGTTTATCCTCGGAAGTAAGAGAATTTTCTCAACTCATGAAGGTTATCTGAACAATTCAAAATTACCATATTTGTAGTTATATGGTTTGTACGGCGCAGCAACGACATGAGATACTAAAGTTCTATAAGTGAATAATATATGGAAAGTATGAACACTGTGCTACATGAGAGATAAAATATAAAACCTAGTTTATTCATCAAGTGTCTGTTCATCATACTGGCTATTAATAATGATTAATTAATGATTATTATAAGTGATTCACATCGTGATTGGTGTTTTAATATCATGGAAAAACGTTTAATAGTTAACCATTTTAATCCTAGGTCTATGTGTCTCTGCTGCAGCCTCAGTGGAGCAGCAGGCCCTTCCGTCTGACTCCCAGGAAGACACACCTCCACAGCTGAGTGATGAGGCTGACTCCACCCAGTTAAAACCCCCACACACAGGTATGATACCAATCTGAACAAAGAAAACACAGCCATATGCACAGAGGATTTCCAGAACAAGTTTGTATTGTTTTGGTCAACAGAAACCATCTATCGTTTGATATTAAGTGAAAGTCATGATCCACTATCTATATTTAACTGTGACAGCATGAACAAAATACTGAAATGATCAATCATCTGTCACTTTAAAGGTGCAGCTGAAAAATGTTGCTGTGATGGAGACAAACAGCAAAGCGACTGACATTAGTCGGCTGCTGTTTATCTGTGTGATGCTGGTCCACTCACTTGCTATTTTTGAGAACTGGTCTACTCAGACCACAATGGGTTACAACAGATGAAGGCTGGGAAATGGATTGAGCTTTTTAACTGATAACAGTCAATGAAGACAGCAAGATAGCACATTACTAACATGCCCTGAACACGTATTTAAAATAATGAAGTGAATAAATGACAGCACTCTTATGTTTGGATGTGTTTAGCTCCAGCAGCAGCCTTGAAGATTCCTGCATCTGCTGTGAAGCCTCCGCCCTCGGCTCCTCAATCAGCTTCTCTCCCAGCTGCTGCTTCAGCTCTTAAACCAGCTCCTCCCTCAACATCTCCCAGCATAGAGCGCAGCAGCCGGCCACAGGTGGAGAAACCCCGCCGCACCAGTGTGGACAAGGGGATGAAGCAGAGTCCAGACAGGGTGGGAAAGTCTCCTCCTCCTCCTCCTCCCCCACGAAGGTCAGTTTGTCATTGAGAGTCAGCTGCAGACTAAAGCCGAAAAACAATACACCTCTAATGCATCATTGTTATTTTTATACATAATCATTTATTAATCTTCCTAGGTTCCATGCTGTCAGTTCAGGTCTAACCACTGGAAGTTCAGGAGAAGTGATTTTCACCACCAAGAAAGAGCCGGTTGGAGCCCAGGTGTGTGTGGGCGCGTAGCTAAGATGTATACATTTGAAATCTAAGCATATATACAAATAGAAATGTCAATATCCCAAGTCTAAACTTGAGACTACAAGACTACATTTTTGTTTAGAATGTCTTGTTCTTGGAACTCCACTATGCAGAACAGCATAGCATTTATATCTTTTTTTAATTAAACAGAAAATCAAGTACCAGCTGAATCAAACTAATAAATGTCAGGCCTTCACAGATTGTATTATTATTATTATTATTATTATTATTATTATTATGAATATTATTATTATTATTATTATTATTATTATTATTATTTGTAGCATTTGTAGAGCAGTAGTTTGTAGCTCACATTAAATTGGCATTATCACTATAACTTAATAATAATATAGACAACCACTATGATGTCATGACAATATTTTTAAAAGTGATTACTGAGAATTTTTATAATTATACTTTTACGCCACATGGTGATGCAAAATTAAATGACATGATGTGAGTTTGAATTAACACACAAACTCATGATTCCCATGACAATTTCATGACAATTTTTTTCAAGTATATTTCCCAATATCTGTTTTACTATGCACATGTTGACTTAGAATGAGTGACTTGTTATCTAAAAATCACAAAATAATTCAACTAAAGCCTGTGCCCCTTCTTAAAATCATCGGCAGTAGTGGATTTATTATGTTTTTACTTCATGAATCTGTTTAAGGATGAGGGTGAGAAAGAGAAAAAGCTGCCTGTGGTTCCTCAGCCCAAACCCCCAAGACAGCCACCGGAGCTCAAACCCAAACCTCAGATGTGTGCTCCTGCCCCTCTGGCTGGTTCCAGCTCCACCTTTACTACAGCCTCAGCACACAGGGAGGATGAGGAGGAAGAGGAGGAAGACAACAAATTCATGAAAGAGCTGCAGGTATGTGCTGTTGCTTAAAACTTAAATACTCAACCAGAGAAACTACCAGATCTGATAGGAGTGTGTGCTCTACTCTTACAGCAATACATGGGTCATAGTGGCCTTTGATATAATGAACATTTTAAAGCATTAATAAAAGATATTTAGCATCCTCTGACCCTCTCTGTATCAGTAACCTTAACCCTCACCATGGCTCTGCCCCTCTCACCCAGGTGTTTCAGAAATGCACTGTAAGGGATGTAGTGAGCAGAGGTGTGCTTGAACTCTCAGCCTCCGAGCTCCAGAGCAGAGAGAAGGAGTCTCAGGTAAAAAGACAAGATAAAAAAGTCTAACAGCACTAATTATTAATGACTCAATATATAATCCAACCTTTTAACTCAAAGCTCAAAATGTAACTCCTGTTTGAAAAACACTGCTGACTTTCAACATCACCGTGTTGTGGCAAAGCATCAGATTGTTTTGTTTTATTGTTTACATTGAGTTCAAAATGTGAATTTGTGTTCTAATGTTAACCATCTCTAACCAAACTAAACCTATTGTTTCTTTAACTAGTTATCTTTACAATTAATTGATTGTGTATCTTTTCATCACTTACACTACCTGTCTTGCAAGGTTAACCATCAAAGTATCAGTGTGAAATTGAAACTGGCCACTAGATTGAGCTGTTGTAATGGCATTTACCTTTATAATAAATTATTAATTTGCTCACCTGATTTGTGGTTTACAGTAAATATGTTCCTGCTCCTAACTCACAGCAGCTTTCTGTTTTAACATATTTGTTTGAATTGTGCTTTAGTGGTGCACATTATCAAGCACATTTGTTAGGAATCAAATTACAACAAAGTAGGTGCCACACAGATGACCTGGAAGTACAACATAGACAATCAATATGACAAAATGATATATATTTAAATATATTTTCTTTGAAAACGCAAGCCTTGAAATCCTATGATTTATTTCTCATTTCTGATTTTACTGACATGAAATCAAAAATTCATGAAACTGGACTGGTGTTTCCTTTCTGTAACCTCCATGCCTCAATTATTTTTGGAAAACATAGTAGGCAGGGGCTGTCAGATCAACTCTTCCATCACTGTCCTAAACATCTTTCCCCCTAGCAGTGTCTCCTGCACTGTCTTTGCTGGATCTTTGGTCATTGGACTGTACATACTGTACATACTCTGCCCTTTTGGATTACTACACTTCAGCTCTCCACCTTGCTTTGGTTTCTCAGTTCTTTTATTTCCTTTTAACTGGGATTGAACACACAATGCCTGAACACACACACATGCAATACTTTACATACATACAGTGCCCTCCAGAATTATTGGCACCCCTTTAGTAAAAATGAGCAAAACAGGCTGTAAAATGTCTTTGCTGTTTATCGTCTTGGCCTTTCACTCAAAATATTCACAAAAATCTTACCTTTTCACTGAAGTAAAATTAAATAAAAAAAATGATATTCATATTTTTCTCATAAACAACTGTGCCACAATTATTGGCACCCCTAGAAAATCCTATGATTAAAATCTAACTGAAGTATATTTCCAATCATATGTTATATTTTTAGGTTCACCTGTTTGATTAGGAACCATTAAGTGGTTAACCATGACTTCCTGTTTCACTGGGGTATTAATATGAGGTGACACAGGCCATAATTCCCTTTGTCATTAATCACTATGGGAAAGACCTGAGAACACAGTGATAATCTACGATTTTCTCTTTGTATTTTTTTGTCTTTATAATCTTTACTCTGTTTTTTGCGATAACAGATGGACCAATGGATCAATCAAACTCTTTTGTTGTGTGACAGTATGATTGACATAATTATGACATTGGCCACTATGATGACGTATGAGAAAATCTTTTGATTGTGTGAAAGAAAGTCATTATTTTTATTGGTTGGCTTGTTTTTACCAGCTTCTGAAGTATTCAGAAATCAGCTGCAGGAAAAAAAAGACAGCGAAATACGAACGTTTCGGGTTCTGTGTGGAAAGGCTCATAGAGATAGATGCGTTCAATGGTTAATTTGACATGCAATTTTTTGCATTTAATGTGAAAAGACCTTTAGAATTACAGCTGATCGTCTCCAACAGCCATGACAGAGCCAGAACGCGACACAGCCAGATGCTGTAAACATTGGCTTTAAGGCTCTAAACTCTAATCAAGTCTCACTTAAAAATAACCGGCAATGTTTACCAGTTTATTTCAAGTTTAACTATGCTGATCTTGACTGCTTTAGTGGCAGCTCCACTTGCAATCAGAATCAGAAATCCTTTATTAGTCCCACAACGGGGAAATTTATATTGTTACAGCAAAGACAATAAAATTTAATTAAAATAAAATAAGTAGCAGCATTAAAAGGTAGTGAATATATAAAAGTGGTTGAGTAGTCGTAATTTACAATAATAAATTATAAACAAGTGACTACTGGCTGGTAAAATTCAGAATAAATCTGACATGGAATGAACACTTTTAACAGTTAACTGAGTAGTTAATCAAATCAAAAACATGGGGACATAGAATTCCACATAATATAAACCAGTTTTTAAGCTATTAATTGATTCTATAGTCATCCATCCATCATACTATCAAATAGATTAAAATGTACACACTGAGGTAAACATAATAGGTCACAAAATAGGAAAAAAGAAAAATACAGTTGTGCTCAAACCCTTTTACATTACAATCAACACAGGCTCTGGCAAAAGAAAAAACAGGATCATTGAGCATAAAAGTTGAAAGAAGCTCAACCTTTGCTGCAACTCAGCGTAACGTCATCTGGCCAGAACACTGCCTAACCAATCACATACATGCAAGGGAACATAAATCGGAAATTAGTTTATGACTTGAACGTATTCTTACTGTCTTTTGATCTTGGGTACTAAAAACTATAAAGTAGTTGCCTCTGTGATAACTTTCCAGAGTTATAAAATCCTGTCTCTGAGTATTCTAAACTGTTCTGCAGGGTTGGCATATAAGCCTTCAGACTCACTGTCTGCTAGTTGTGTACATAAATACTGAAGTAACAATAGACATATAAAAGACTGAATTAAAAAAAAGAAATTCTTCATTTCTAGACTATGAAGTGTTTAATCTTTCCTTTTCTAATTATAGGTGACTACAGAACTGTCAAATAATTATTTATCAGTTGGAAATAAGCAATGGAAAGGAGAGGTCAGGACATCTCCTACATCACAGGTGGCCAATCAGAAACCTTCAGAGTTAGCAACATCTGACCACCAGTCAGCTCCTCAGATGGGAATTACAGATGGCTGCCCTCATAAACTCATAACAGCAGTTGGACTGGAAGAACTAATTGAAGTTAGTAAAGACAATGTGCATTCTAAAAAGAAAGAACAGGAGAATTTGTTTAAACAAGTGCCTTCCTTAAACTGTGCAACACTAGAGAAGGTGGAGCTAACCCCACCTGTAGCTTTACACAATATGCAGGCTGTCCAGAAGAATGAGGAGGTACCAACACCCACCCAAAAGAAAACAGAGAAGATGGAAGCACTTACAGCTTTAACTTCAACAAAAGAAAATGATCTCACTGTGAAAATTCCTGATCAGATTAACAAGGAGGTTGTTGGACAGGTGTGCTCCCCAACCACAGCAGAAAAGAAGGTCAAGTTTACAACCATTGTTACTTTACAAAAAGAAAACATTCAAGCTAATGACATCACAAGTCCTGACCACACAAATGAACAATTTGTCAAAGAGGTACCAGCTGAGAAGAAGTCAAATATGATAGTAGTAACTTTACAGAAAGAAAACTCCTCAGACGATTGCTTGATAGGGTTCCACCAGGATACATCCCTGAGTTTAGATCAGGAGTGTGTAGCTTCTTCTCCTGTCATAAAACTTTCACCCAGCTTGACTCACAGCCACAGCAGCAATCAGCAGAACCGGGAGGCAACAGTGCAGGTATCCCGGGACCAATCACAATACACAGAAGAAGGAGGTAGCCTCAGCCCCGATATTTGGGACAATGAGGGACCTCCTCCTCCACCACCTCCAACTGGTAAAATCAGCCTTAGAATCTCCAAGACCAGGAGTCCAAGAGTCAGGAAGACGTCCAAAGAGGAAGACTTGGGTGGCTCTGACATACAGACTGTAGCTGGGGACAGCACCGGCGAACCCACATATCTGGTATATGAGAACCAAGGTTTCGAGGACAGTGATGACTCTTATAAGAAACCTATTATTGTTATCTTGAATGAGCCTATGGACATTCAGTCAGCCTACAAGCGTCTGTCTACCATCTTTGAATGTGAGGAAAGTCTTGATGGTATTCTCTGTCCAGAAAATATTGTGGATGAAGAAGAGACAAAGCAGGAAAAAGAGAAACAGGACATGAGAAAGATTTGCATCAGTGAAATAAATACAGGCTTAGACCTTAAAGACATCACAGGAAATAGTCAGAATTCTCTACATATGCAACATCAAAGGCCTTCAGCAGATAATTGCTCAATTCCTGAACACCAGGACCAGGGTAAACAAGACTTTCTGAGAAAGCCAGAGACCAAAAGGAAGTTCAAATTTAAGTTCTCCAAAAACATACTGGCTGCAATTAGCCAGACCATTCGAGCAGGGACAACCAAAACAGGAAAGAAGACTCTCGAGGTTGTTGTCTATGAAGAAGAGGAGGAGATAGTATTGGACAGCAGGCCAGTGACCAAGAAGCAGACAAAGCAATCCAAGAGGTTTGAGACCATCAGTTCCAAACAATTCAACAAGTCACATAGCCGGGCAGAGAAGCTCTGCAAGAGTACGTTTGACTCTATTGACAGTCTAGAAGAGTCCATTAAACAGTTGGAAATCAGTGTGGACAGTATGTCTGCTCCTTCTTCCCCCTCCAGCATTGTGTCTTCGCCTCCTCAGTCCCCTGATTCTTCCTTTGACTCCACTGACAGAGCTCATCTTAAAGGCAAAGTAAAACGAGAAAGGGAGAGAAGCCCGTCAAAGAGGCCAGCCCCTCAGACCCTGAAGGGCCCAAATCCAACTCAGAGTAAGAGGGCCAAACCACAGCCTCCACACGACACAAGAAAAACCTCCACCAAGAAACAGGTCTGATGTTCCTCTGTCTGCGGAGCTCACTTGCTTCAGATGCTGGGCTGGTGGTGGGATCTCTACTCTGACTAACTCTACACATATTTTGTGTTCTATGAATTTTTCTTTCATAGCCAGGGTAATTTTGCCTTCAAGCAAAGTAACTGGTAATTCCAACCAGGAAGGGCAAACTGACTTTTTCTTGTTTTTTTTTCATATAGTTTGAAGGTTTATTGTATTTTCTACAAAGAATGGCTTTCCATTGTGTAGTTATCTCTGGTCATTCAAAATAGACCGGTTATGGTTCAATAACAAATGTAGTATGCAACATGGTATATGCGACATTCTCAGGACAGCTTAAAGGACAAGTGTCAAATAAGCTGTTTAGACTGAACAAAAAACATATTTTTTGTTATCTGCACAAGATTTGACTCTTGAACTATGTTTACAATGGACCAACTGTACAGCTAGTGATGTACACTCACACTGTGTGAGGAGTGTGTCTGTGTTCTGTTTGAATGACAGCTCAAACTGCTCAAAACTTAACAGGAACTTTATTTCTCTCTGTTATGTTTCGCCACAATTCTCCCTTCCATGATCCATTGCTGCATTGGGATAAAGAGGACTTTTTCGCTTAAAGTTCAAACTTTTTCAGCTCATGCAGATTCATTTTTGCCACCGTTTACGTCGCCCTGCACAAATTTCCTGTCTGTTTGCTTCCAATAAAGTCTTTGATATTGTTGCTTTATATCATATAATTTGTTTAACATTGTCCTTGATATCATCAGAGTATCTTTTGAAGATACCTTACTGTTATAGTATAGAGTACCAAAATGTTGATTTTCCCTCCATGTGCCACTGTGGTTAAATAACTTGTAATATAATGATAATTTGCTGCTTGAATGTGATGCTTTTAAATGTTATTTTTAGTGTTGGCTCTGCTACCGTACAAATACTGTATCTCTTCCAATGATAGCATAGTCCAATAGTCCAAACAAGTGTACTAACTAACCTTTGCTTACGCATCTACTTGCTAGACCTCCAGCACCAGCACCAGCTCTTCTGCTGAACGATCCCACACCAAGTCTCGCAACTTGTCCTCCTCTGGCCCACCAGAGAAGACACCTAAGGGCCAGAAGCAGCCCAGCCAGGTAAATTAACTCTTGAGAGACCTGAGCGTAGTAGCTCTGAATCAGCACAGACTGAAGGGGAATTACTGGATCTGTGTTCTTCAACCTTCTATTTCATCCTTACTCACTGCTTACCACTTATTATCTTCTGCACTTTTCCACTTTAAAATAACTCTATCCTCTGAAACTTCAGGTATCATGAAGTTATATAAATATTAAAATCTTGGTAGAATCTTGCTGTATATTAAAAGATAATTATATTGACTTAACATAGATTTAGGTCTGAAACATGCAAGTACCAAGAAGAAGCTTCAGTCAGGGTTAAGTCATGTGGAATGAATCAGTGTAAATTCCCATAAACTTCCCTTAAACTGCAGAATCAGTCTACTGAAATTTCATTTAATATAAATGTTTTAATTTGAACAAACTACATAAGCTTATTTGTAGGGAAGTAGCTAGAAGACTATATAAACTACATATAAATACATGTATTTACTTATATTTAAATAAATACCATCAATTGTCTGTTTTATATATTTACATAGCTTTGAAAAAGAGTGAATAATATTTTAGTGATTTGACTGAGTTTTAAATGTAATGAGGTCATTTCTGTGAGGGTGTATAGCTATCTTACTTTGTGGATCTTCCTCAATTTATATCTGTTTGTGTTCACGTTCCTCTTCACCTTGGCACACTTCTTTCAATATACAATGCCTGATTTTGTTATAGTACCCATTAATGTCCCCATATCCAACGTTAGCTTTGAAACTCAACACAGATCTTGACCTGCATGTAACCTGCATGTAACCTGCATGTAACCTGCAGGTAACATGCATGTAACCTGCAGGTAACATGCATGTTCACTGTGTACAACTGTTCTTCATCTGGCAGTGAGTTGTGGACAAACAATCTTAAAACCTCTTGATGCTCAAACCAGGACACACAGAAGCTACCATTTACAAATATGAATAATCCAGTTGAATCATCCGTCATTGATAACCCTCACATTTATGTCATCATGTAAGTACTGCATGTATGTTGTGGTCGGTGGCACCACTGTAGGGAAATCCATAGTTAATCACAATGTCAAATCTTTAATGACATGTTGAAGTGGTTACAAAACAATTCCAAGTTGTTATGAAAGAAAAAAATGTTTTTATGTCTTTTAATGTTTTCTGTCATAGACAGTTCATTTGCACATTAACTTGACTTTTTCTCGATTCATTTAAGAGAAATAACACTGCATGTTGTCAGTCATGTGTGTTACTATTATGTCTTTGGCCAGTATAGTATAAACATTAACCTAAGAATGAACATTTATTCAGAACTGCTTTAGCCATAAAAAGAGAGGAGTTTCTGTGGTATACGTGATGGAACGCAAAAGGGAAATTAAGCCAAAAAAGAAAATGTTGCTGGTTTTGTGAGCATTAATACTGCCAATGACCAAAAACATATAAAGTCTACTGCCAGTGTAGAAAAGAGGGTGCTATCACTACCATTTACATTTGTCATTACATCATAAAGCATGTGCAACAGCAACTTGATTTCTACATGCTTTGTAAACAGAGAAGTGACAATGGGCTTAACCTGTGATCTAACACACTTCTTTAGTCACAGTCAGATGCCAGGAGGACTGCTCTGAACTAGTCTGAACATCATCAACACTGTAGAATTGCCATGGCTTCAGGGCATACACTCCAAGGTCAACAATGATTGGACCAGAACATGAGGCACCTTATCGAGATGTTTTGTTACGTGGGAACTGCACCTAATAAAGTTTAATATATCAAACTTCATCACCTTTAATATATCAAATTTCATCACCTTTAATATATCAAACTAGCCAATATGGGTCCTTTTTTGAGTTGGCACCAAACATTACGACAGCTTTATTCATCGCCAGACTTCTTTGTTCTTCTGCTCACTAAGTTTAATCCCAGATCACAGATCCACTTTATTCGTGTCAATGTTCAAAAGCTTTTAGTCAGCATTTAGAGCAGTCACATTTCAGACCAAAATCAAATCAAAAAAAGCATTCCTCAGTGGAACTGAGAGAACCCGAGTAAGCAGAAACGAAGGTGAAGAAAAAACTGGATTTCACTTTAAAGTTAGGAGGCAGCTCTAAACCGTAGAGTGCATCATGAAGCTACCATGAAGCTATCATGTTAGCTCCAAAAAGAAATGTGCCATGATCTGCTGCCCGTCCTAAGACAGGAGTTGATGTTACAAATAAATGCTTTCAACAAAGTGCTTCAGCATCTGAAACCCTCCCTCCACACCTTTTTCACAGCTGAATTCACGAGACTGGGTCCAACAAATCAAATCAAATCAAATGTATTTATATAGCCCAATATCACAAATTACACATTTGTCTCAGTGTGCTTTACAGACTGTACAGGAAAAGACAACCTCTGTCCTTAGACCCTCGCATCGCACAAGGAAGCAGCAGGTGCAGCAGGCGCAATTCCTGATCCAGACATAAACTTTATCAGTGGTAACCTGCCACATGAGAGACACAGAAACTCCGGGGATGATGATGCAGATGCTGAGTTAGTAACATACATTTACATAAATGCATACAGATAGAGAGGGAGAGAGGAGGAGAAGGAGGAGAGCAGGGAGGTGTCCCCTGGCAGTCTAAGCCTATAGCAGCATAACTAGGGGCTGATCCAAGGCAAGCCTGAGCCAGCCCTAACTATAAGCTTTATCAAAAAGGAAAGTCTTTAGCCTGTTCTTAAATGTGGAGAGGGTGTCTGCCTCCCGAACACAAACTGGAAGCTGGTTCCACTGGAGAGGAGCTTGATAGCTGAAGGCTCTGGCTCCCATTGTACTCTTAGAGACTCTAGGAACTACAAGTAACCCTGCAGTCTGGGAGCGCAATGCTCTAGTTGGTTTATAAGGTACTATGAGATCTTTAACATATGCTGGAGCCTGACCATTAATTGTTTTTTTAAGTCAGGAGAAGGATTTTGATTTATATTCTGTATTTTACCGGGAGCCAGTGCAGAGCAGCTAATACAGGAGTAATGTGATCCCGTTTCCTTGTTCTTGTCAATATACGTGCCGCTGCATTTTGGATCAACTGAAGGTTCTTAAGCGACTTTTTGGGACAACAAGTTTTGTAACTTTCCAAAACCATCCCTCCCTTTATTTAGTGATGAGCCCAAACCCGACAGTATATGAGATAAATTAGCTGCAACTCAACCCACTACCACAGTAAAACTGTACTAACACAAATGCATCACTAGTTATAAGTAATATGAATCCTGCAATACAATATTTAAAAGTACAACATTTTTCTGCATGGAGTATTTTTACTTTTAATATTTTAAGTACAGTCTGCCATGTTTTTACTGAATTAACTATTTCAATGCAGGTACTTTCACTTGAGTAAAGGATATATGTCTTGTCCCACCACTGTATAATAATTGGAATTCTGACCTTTAGACGAGTCTGACAACACATCCTATGAACTAGTTTACACAGGTTCAAAAAGATGGATGGACTCATTTCTAGTCTCAAGAAAGAGATTGGCTGGCCAAAGCCATAGAAATAACAGGTATGAGTGCTCAAATTGAGTGTTCTTCTCCTTTCCTGTGGGCTGTGTGTTCTTGGCTTTGACTTGTTGTATTCCGTGGTGTCTGTTTACAGGCTGACAGCAGAAGCAGAAAAGCATCCGGGGATAGTAAGCCTTGTGTCGTTACTTTGCGTGCCTCTAAGATCCCTGCCTTGAGCTCTGGGAAATCCCCGTCTGCCTCTCTGTCCACTCCTCACTGCTCAGATGCAACCGATAGCTTCCTCTCCTCCTCTTGCTCCTCCTCTGCTTCTTCACCTTCAGCTTTTTCCACCTCCTCCTCCGGGAGACACTCTCTTCTGTCTCCTCCTTCAAAGTGTCCGTCTTCTCCTTCCTCGGCCCAGTCTTCCAAACAACAGGCTTTCTTGTGTCCCCTCTCCTCTTCCACCTTGGTGAAAAACTCCTCCTCCGTTTCTCTGTCAGACTCCACACCTCGCTCCCCCTCTCCATCCTTGCCTTCATTTTATTTCTCCTCTTCTCCTCACAAGTCTTTTATCCCGTCTCTGAATTTAAGTCGTCTCCTCCCCTCGTCTAGCCACGTCCTGTCGCCATCCCACGCTAACGTCAGCCTGTCCCAACGCGGGCCTCGCAGCAGCAAACTCCACCACCACCTCATCCTCACCTCCACCTCCGGCACCACCTCAATATCCACCTCCAGCACCACCTCCCAACACAGCTACTACTCTTCCTCCTCCTACTCTTCATCCTCGCCCTCCTCCACTTCATCTTCCTCCTCCCCTCCCTCCCCGTCCTCCTCCGTCCTCCCCACCATGGTGAGTCCTGGGGCGAGGAGTGTCCCAATTTCAGCGTCCAACACCAGAAGAAACGCACCTGAAGCCAAGCTGGCCGAGTCCTGAGCACGGCAGCGGCAGCTTCGAAGGACCCAGCGTAATGTTTTTCATCTAGGATTTAAGGCTTTAAAAACATGTATGTGCAGAAGGAGATGGGTGGAAAAAGCTATATTGCATCATGTTCCTGCAGAAATATGTGTGATGTTTACCTTTCCACGTGTTTGGTTGGGTTGTGTTGACAAAGATATGGTTTATAAAACAAAGAAAAATGATATCCTTTTATGTCCAAAGCACACTAGAGCCACACAGTCAACCCTCGAGCCCAACCAACACTTTGACATGGTGGACATATTGTCTGGTTATCAGATATTTCTTTAGTGCCGTACATGTCAGTCAATAAGTAACAATGATAGCACATACCAAAGATATATTGAGGTCATTAAAAAATAATGCTCTCTCGTGCACAACATAGTGCCCATTTTAGTTTATTTATGCAGTACATATATTATTTAATAACCAAATGTAAGAATTCTTTATTAGGGATATTACGTTTAAAAACCGAATCCTTACCAAACATGTTTATATGTTTATGTAAAAAGAAAAAAAAGAATATCTACTGATATGTCGTTAGAAGGTTTTAGATTTTATCAGCCTCAAGTATCCAGTATTGGTTGGGCTCTAGTCACCCCTGGTATTAGTTTTGTTAGGCTGCACACCAGTAGCAGATATGTGACTCATGTATCTGTCATGTGACGCACATGTTTTTATAGCTTAGCTGAGTCATGAGAAACATTCAGAACTCCTCAAGCTTCAGTCCCAGCTTTATAAACATGATATTTATTAAGACATTGACTGGTGAGCTACAGCTGATAATGAGAGTTCTTCAGGAGAGAATATGAGTATTATTATTATTATTATTATTATTATTATTATTATTATTATTATTATTATTATTATTATTATTATTATTATTATTATTATTATTATTATAGCCTTTATTACCAGCCTTTCCACTGCCCCTCCCCAAAGCGGCTTTGAGCCTCTGATTATGCAGCAGAGAGTAGCAGCTGTGTGTTTGATATTTTAGAGTGGATGTTTTCAGAATATCTGGACTTGGACTGCTTGCAGACAATCAGTGTGTGATGGAATTTCTTCACTATAATGTCACATGTATTATATAGAACAACATGTATATAATCTGAGTCAGAGATGCAGTATGCGTGGTTTAATTTAACACTGTTGAATAGATTTCTATGAATAATAGAGTTTGTGATTATCAATATGCAGAGTTTACCCAAAGAGTATGTTCTGTAAAGACAAATCTGTCTGTGTAGAGTTTATGTAGATGAAGTATGATATAGAAATTATATACAGGCATATGTAGCTTCTTTGAACATAGCTGTTGTATATTGTGTTTATTATGCAGAACCCTTTCTATGTGTGGTGAGTCTTTCAAGTGACTCTTGCCAACAGAAATAACTTGGTGTTTTTGTCAAGTTTATTTACACTGCCAGGGTTATTATTATTATTATTGTTATTATTGATAAATCTGCTTGTCGGAGTCAGAGGACAAGATGAGTATCAGTACAGAGGTAAGTTCAGGGCGTCTTCAGCCAATAATAATACGCAATAATAATAGAACAGGCACAGACACACCAACTTAAACAGAATGAGATGACGAGTAGAGGCAAGATGGGATGTTATGAGGTACAGATGTTTTTGTTAGGAAATGTACTGACTTCTTGCATATACAAATATTGTAAATAAAAACTGAAATTAAAAAGTAATCTAGAAATGCAGTGGGGAGATGTATGGCTTCCACTTCTTTCGCCAATGTCTTCTTTTCTATTTTAATGTCAAAGGTTAAAAAGGGCCAATAAGCCAGTTGCAGTGTTGGAAGTTGGGCCTTACAGGCTGCAGTAAACACAGAGATACACACTGAGATTAATTTATTGATTCCTCTTCTCATCTGACTCTGGGTGACTGCAGTTATGTTTATAAAATAAAGATCGGGCTGACATTTAAGAGATTTGTCTTTCCTGTAAGACAGCAGCATGAGTTTAAAAACATCAAAGTATTTGGTTTGACAAAGTGATTTAAGACTTTTCACTGTGCCCTTTCGAATGTTTATTATTGAAACCTAAAGCTACATTTTAATATAAGCCTTCACTTTGTATGCAAATAGTTCATTTATTTTGTTGTCATTGTTTTGTTATTTGAGCCTGTGCATTAACACTTTCTCTGTCCCTTTGAAACATGTTAAATTCAGACGGCTGGAAATAACTGTGTTTTCTCATTTTGTAAGCTATCGGCTTGAACAATTGAGCTTTCTAATCTAATAAAGGGCTTCCAGAGTGTTGAAACATTAGCTGCTCCTGCTTTATTCCACAGTGTGGTGCTGTGTGGTGCCAGCAGAGGGTGGTAAAGACACACCAGAGTCCTGATGCTCCTCACACCTCTGTTCTGATTCTCTGATTCATGTTTCACATTCACAATTAGAACACGCTGTCGATCACAAGGTCAAACTCACTAATGTGGGCTCCTTGTAATGCCCACAAACATCTGATGACCGTAACAACAGAATATCTCTATATCTATATAGCACATTTGTACAAAACCGAGTATGCTGAGTGTATAAAACAGTTGTTGTCATGCTGATTGGCTGACGAAATGGACACAAAATAAACAAGAATGGGCACAGGGAAGGACACACGAGAGCTGGCAATCGTGCTAAAAGACAAACCATTTAAAAGTATTTACATTTCCACATTGAAATGTCTAATAAAGACTACACCTATGTTGTGTAATTACACTGTGTTTTTTGTGGCAGAGGAGGTAGGGTTCACTAAGTGGAAGGTTGGTGGAAAATGGTAAATGGACTGCATTTATACAGGGCTTTTCCAATCCTTGTGACCACTCAAAGCACTTTACAACACGTCAGCATTCACAAATTCATACAGAGTCAGTGGTTACCATACAAGGTGCACTTCAGCAGTGATAACGATTCACACACACTCACACACCGTTGGCCACAGGGAGCAATTTGGGGTTCAGTATCTTGCTCAAGGACACTTCAACATGCTGACTGCAGGGGCTGGGGATCGAACCACCCTCCGACCACTGGACGACCACTCTATTGAGCCACAACTGCTCGGGTGTGATCCCTGGCCTCTGCGGTCTACATGTTGAAGTGTCGTTTGGCAATATACTGAACCCCAAATGTTCCTGAAGGTAACGTTTCCTCTCTCTCCTGTCATGGTGTCATCAGTCCTGTGTTGTATACAGGACTGTCTCAGAAAATTAGAATATTGTGATAAAGTTCTTTATTTTCTGTAATGCAATTAAAAAAACAAAAATGTCATGCATTCTGGATTCATTACAAATCAACTGAAATATTGCAAGCCTTTTATTATTTTAATATTGCTGATTATGGCTTACAGCTTAAGAAAACTCAAAAATCCTATCTCAAAAAATTAGAATAGTTCCTCAGACCAAGTAAAAAAAAAGATTTATAACAGCAAAACAAAATCAAACATTTGAAAATGTCCATTAATGCACTCAGTACTTGGTTGGGAATCCTTTTGCACGGATTACTGCATCAATGCGGCGTGGCATGGAGGCAATCAGCCTGTGGCATTGCTGAGGTGTTATGGATGCCCAGGATGCTTCAATAGCGGCCTTTAGCTCATTAGCATTGTTGGGTCTGGTGTCTTTCAGCTTCTTCTTCACAATACCCCACATATTCTCTATGGGGTTCAGGTCAGGGGAATTGGCAGGCCAATCGAGGACAGTAATGCCATGGTCAGTACACCAGTTACTGGTGGTTTTGGCACTGTGGGCAGGTGCCAGATCATGCTGGAAAATGAATTCCTCATCTCCATAGAGCTTTTCAGCAGACGGAAGCATGTAGTGCTCTAAAATGTCTTGGTACACAGCTGCATTTACTCTGGGCTTGATGAAACACAGTGGACCAACACCAGCAGCTGACATGGCTCCCCAAACCATCGCTGACTGTGGGAACTTCACACTGGATTTCAAGCAACTTGGATTTTGCTCCTCTCCAGCCTTTCTCCAGACTCTGGCGCCTTGACTTCCAAATGAAATACAAAACTTGCTTTCGTCTGAAAAGAGGACTTTGGACCACTCTGCAACTGTCCAGTGCTTCTTTTCCATAGCCCAAGTCAGACGCTTCTTCCGTTGTCTTGAGTTCAGAAGTGGCTTGACCATGGGAATACAGCTATTGTAGCCCATTTCCCGGACACGTCTGTGAACAGTGGCTTTTGATACCTGGACTCCAGCTTCAGTCCACTGTCTTTGAAGCTCCCCCAAATTCTGGAAGCGACTCTTCTTCACAATGCTGTTAAGGCTGCGGTCATCTCTCTTGGTTGTGCAGCGTTTCCTGCCACATTTCCCCCTTCCAACAGACTTTTTGTGGATGTGCTTTGAAACTGCACTCTGTGAACAGCTTGCTCTTTGAGACATTTCTTTTTGTGTCTTACCCTCCTGATGGAGGGTGTCAATGATGGTCCTCTGGACAGCAGTCAGATCAGCAGTCTTCCCCATACTTGTGATTTAGTTTACTGAACCAAGCTGAGTGTTTTTCAAGGCTCAGGAAACCCTTGCAGGTGTTTCGAGTTAATTAGACGATTCAAGTGATTCGTTGAACACCCTACTAGTATACTTTTTCATGATATTCTAATATTTAGAGATAGGATATTTGAGTTTTCTTAAGCTGTATGCCATAATCAGCAATATTAAAATAATAAAAGGCTTGCAATATTTCAGTTGATTTGTAATGAATCCAGAATGTATGACATTTTTGTTTTTTTAATTGCATTACAGAAAATAAAGAACTTTATCACAATATTCTAATTTTCTGAGACAGTCCTGTATGTAGTGAGACAGAGAAATGTTTAATGTTCCTGAAGGTAACGTTTCCTCTCTCTCATGTCATGGTGTCATCAGTCCTGTGTTGTATATGTAGTGAGTTGAGAGAAATGTGTAATGTCCCTGAAGGTAACCTTTCCTCTCTCACCTGTCATGGTGTCATCAGTCCTGTGTTGTATATGTAGTGAGACAGAGAAATGTGTAATGGTTCTGAAGGTAACGTTTCCTCTCTCACCTGTCATGGTGTCATCAGTCCTGTGTTGTATATGTAGTGAGACAGAGAAATGTTTAATGTTCCTGAAGGTAACATTTCCTCTCTCTCCTGTCATGGTGTCATCAGTCCTGTGTTGTATATGTAGTGAGTTGAGAGAAATGTGTAATGTCCCTGAAGGTAACCTTTCCTCTCTCACCTGTCATGGTGTCATCAGTCCTGTGTTGTATATGTAGTGAGACAGAGAAATGTGTAATGTTCCTGAAGGTAACGTTTCCTCTCTCACCTGTCATGGTGTCATCAGTCCTGTGTTGTATATGTAGTGAAACAGAGAAATGTGTAATGTCCCTGAAGGTAACATTTCCTCTCTCCTGTCATGGTGTCATCAGTCCTGTGTTGTATATGTAGTGAGACAGAGAAATGTGTAATGTTCCTGAAGGTAACGTTTCCTCTCTCTCCTGTCATGGTGTCATCAGTTCTGTGTTGTATATGTAGTGAGTTCAGAGAAATGTGTAATGTCACTGAAGGTAACGTTTCCTCTCTCTCCTGTCATGGCGTCGTCTCTCCTTTGAGCAGCGTCAGCGTTGTGTTTGTCTGCCAGAAGCTTCATAAACTGACTTTTTATCCAGTTTTAAGACACGTTTTACATCTTGGTGCTTTTTAACTCTATATTTGAACCGGATGAAGGATTTTAGTCCTCGGACGTCTGCATCTTAAGTTCTCAGAGAAACAAGCTGAGCAAACGTTAGTGACTTTGTGTCTTTAAGATCAGAACCACTGACTGCCACTGCTACGTTACCTCTCCCTCATTCTGCAATAAAATAATAAAGTTTATTTATACAGCACCTTTTAAAACAAAGTGCTTTACATGGTACAACAGGAATAAAAAACATTTCAGTGTTGCCATGAAATAAAAATTACAACAATAAAAAAAGCAATGTAAAAAATAGAAGGCAATAACATTAAAAAGATAAGAAATGTTGACAATAAAATCATGTGCTTGCATTGATGAAAAGCTTCGCTTTTTTAAGATTTTAGGAGTGATTTAAAAGATGTTACTGATTCTGAAAGTCTCAGATCCTCAGGCAGAGAGCGAGACTGTAGTAGAAGCTCGTTCTCTATCAGATGACGTGACATCAGATTTCCGTGCTGTAATGATTGCGTGAGCCTGCATGCTGTCTCTGTCAGTGAATGAATAATATTCACCTCTACCTCCACATCTACTCAGGTGACCCGCAGGTCCAGAGGAGCTGCCCACTGTTTCCACACTGAACCTTCTCCTGCTCTCCTCTTTGTCTGAAACAATACATTTTCCTCCAAGCCTCCTTTTTCTAAAAGCGTAATGAGACAGCCCAGCCTTATAATTGGCTAAATTATTAGTAATTAGTTCCATCATATGCTAATTAGCTCATATGTAAATTGCAGGGCCAGATGAGTCTCTGTGTAATTAGTCTGTAATTCCTCTGCATCCTGTGGAACACGGGGAAGTTGGCAGGCCAAAAGTGTGTCTGATGCAACAGAGGGAGGGACCTGGGACTAATTAGAAATATCACACATGAAGCATTTCTACATTAATTACAACATTTTCTGTGTCCCAATACCTTTCTCCCTTCCTTCTCCCCACAACTGGGCTGCGTCAGAGGAGGACATCACAAACCAACAAGGAGCCTGACTGCTGCTTAATCAAAGATGTGTCTCATTATTTGCATTTCTAATTGGAATTAATTAGGATCGTACAAATAGTGTGTGTGTGTGTGTGTGTGTGTGTGTGTGTGTGTGTGTGTGTGTGTGTGTGTGTGTGTGTGTGCGTGTGTGTACTCTGTGCTCAGAGATGTTCTTGCTCATGTGGATTTCTTCATTCATCTGATGATGTCATTATCACATGGGCAGCAGGACATCTGCTTTTAAAAGCAACATCTCTTATGTATAACACATGTATTATAACTACAACCTCACAATATAAAACACACGAGTGAGCAGTGCACCTGCACAAGCATGAGAGACTTCAGGCCAAAGTGTTTTAAATAGTACGGTTTTATTGAGAAGTCGTGTGTTTGGGAAGTACTTGTACATATGACCGGGTAATGACACTTGTGCACGAGTGTGACCGTTAAAAACTAATGTGTTGATATAGTTTTGCTTTTATTAAAACGTGGCATACATTTTCTTATGTTCATTAAGAATTTTCCTTTGTTTTTGGATTCTTTGTTCACTGTGGGAGAAAAACAAAGAACACGGGGCGAATACTCTAATATACAAATAGGTAAAGTGTTCCTTTAAAACCCACTTTTACTTGAAAGCCAGTAAAAGTTGTAACTTTTGTACTATGTTGTTTATCCTGCACATACGACATCTATTGCACGTCTGTCCGTCCTGGGAGAGGGATCCCTCCTCAGTTGCTCTCCCTGAGGTTTCTTCCATTTTCCCCCTTTAATTGTGGGGTTTCTTTTAGGAAGTTTTTCCTTGTGCGATGCGAGGGTCTAAGGACAGAGGGTGTCGTAACCTGTACAGTCTGTAAAGCACACTGAGACAAATGTAGAATTTGTGATATTGGGCTATACAAATACATTTGATTTGATTTGATTTAAACTGTTTATATTAGGTTTTTTGTATCCTCATTGTTTTACTGCCTGTTTGTGTTATACTTGTTAATCTTTTTTAATTATTTTAGCACATGTATTGTTTACTTCTTTCTTTTATTGATTATGTAAGTGATTGTGGCAGTAGTTTTTAGTAAGGTTTATAAGCTGCAGCTAACACTTACAGTGTAGGAAGTGTAGGATGTGTCAGTTTCTGAATCTTGTGAGTACCAACTGGACGTGCAGCACTAAATCCCCGGAGCAGTAGGTATTTACAACCTGTGCATCAAACACTGAGTCCCCCTGCTTTCTTGTAATAGAGAGAATATGCACAGCTCCAGTAATAAATCCAACTCTACATCACGTGACACTCAGGTCAGGTCCAACTGTGTAATGGAGGAAGGTTGTTTTTCAGGTTTGCCATTAAGACAAACATTAAATATTGTGTGTTTACAGCTTCCATCTAAACCCGGCTCGACTCTCAGGTTTCTACAAAGGAGCTAAAGAAATAGATGTTCACAGCACTATGAAAGGCCTCACACAGAAAGGATGGTTGAGCCTCTTCTTGTCAACCGCACTTCAAAGTTTCAGTTTTGGTTCTTTGGCACTACGAGATGTTCAGACGAACAGGAGGAATGTGGAAGCACACGCACATGGAATATGTAGCACATGACCTTGGCTCAGGCTGTGTCTAATAGTCTGCTGTAGTTTTGAGGGCAGCACCGCAGGCGACGCTGCACACCCTACTCCCACCCTGCACCCCCACCCACACATGACCCCAGGCTATCTGTCTGACAGCCAGCAATTAGAACTTCACCAGTAACTACCCCAGAGCCTCATTACTAGTTAATTAAATCAAATCTATCAGGAATTATCTGCTTAAACCTGGGAGGAATACCTTCAAGAAAGCTTTCAAACCCTCAAAAGAGCAGAGACGGAGCTTTTGTTCTGAATGTGACCTTTTCTTTAAGTGTTGGTAGTTTGACCTGTGAACATAGCTCAGTTGATTCCCAAAACTTGGTGCATTTTTTAGGTTTCTTAATTGAGGCTTTTTTCACATGCTGAAGACACTAACTATGCTTAAATATAAAACATATTGGAGACAATGACACAACAGGATTAGAAAGCAAACACAGCCAAATACATTTTTCACAAACATGTAGTTTTTATTCCAAAAAGCAGCGTGTACGAGCTGAAGCCTTTACACATTCAAATTGAACAACAGGAAAAAGGTTAAAATTCTCCATAATTTAAACATTCATTTCAGAAAAATAACATCCATTTATTTATTCTTAAAACAGGTAACAAAATCTACAAAATGACTGGAGATCTATGCACAGAAATAAAAACATAGAAAAGTCAGTGTGGACTGTACACAGGTGGCTTCCTGATCTCTTCCTCCTCTTCACGTCATCCTTCACCATCAAGTGAACTTATACGTGTGCCTGTCAAGGAAACGCACTTTTGTCCACAGCACATGTAACTGTTGTCACAGTAACAAAACATTAAAGGGTCTGAAGGGTACACAGCAGAATCAATATTCCATTAATATTCACGTTTACATGTAGCTGTCAAAATAAGATTTTTTTTAAGGTACGCGTGTCTCCCTCCGAACAGAAATTAAGTTTGTGTCCACAGAGTTGCTTGTAAACAGAAAACTGCGGTAAAATTCCACAATATGAGATGATGAGCTGTATACAAGTCCAAAGAATGCTCCGGAAACCTGAATATCGGCATGTCAATAAGGCCTGATTATTAACATCCAAACGAAATGTGCCATTTACATGACCCGTATCAAATTGGGAATAACAGTGTGCATGTAAACGTAGGCATTGATTTTAACGGGTTGAACTAAATATTAGAAACCCCTGTATAACACAAAATAATTACAAACTAGAAAACATTATAACCTTCATGAGTTATTGGACTGCATTAGCTTCAGCTAGGTGGGCTAATTAAAGTGGAGCGTATCTAACATTAATGATGACTGTTACTAGTTTTATAATGCTGGATGGAATGTTCCTGCATTGTAATACCAGCACCTGTAGAAACTGACTTTTTTCAATATGATGAAACAATTAAATTTGAAATTCAAGTAAATATGCACTGATGATGATTCTGTCATGGTGTGATATTAAGAAGACATGTGGTGTCTGAGCAGCGTGTGGAAACACAGTTTAGACTGAGAGCAGCTCTGTGGCTCTGCAACTCATCCTCACACAGATCAACGTGCTATATTCTCTCCACAGCCGACCTCTTGCGTGCGTGCGTGTGCGTGTGTGTGCGTGTGTGTATGAGAGAATGTCTTTGTGTACATATTGTATCCTTTAGAATAGTTACTTAAAGTGCAAACGGAATACATACAGACTACTGTTGGTACTATAGGTAATGAAAGCTGTGTAGGATAATGATGATGTGTAAAAATACTATGGCTCCACTAACTGTAATCCATCGGTGCCAACATGCTAAAGCAGCAGTTAATGTACTATGAGCTGTCATTGCTGTAAAGGATATGAGTCATAGTCCAGTTTCTGTGTGAGAACTCCTGTCAGGATGAACTCAGCGTTGTGGACATCTGGAACAGAGACAGCATCAGAAACACTTTAGCACGTCTGCGTTACGGAACGTCTTGCTTTATATTTTGGCGCCCATGTTAACAGCATGGTCGTGTGAGCAGTGCAGCGTGGCGGCTGCGTCTCTTCGAGAGATTCAAGGTCTTTTGTATTTTTTCAGGCTGCGGTTCACTGGAAAAATTACCTTCTGACCGTATGTTGACATCATAACAGCAACATTAAGTCAGTTCAAATGTCCATATCTGTGAAATAGGTCACAGACATGTAATAAATATTTACTTTAAAACGTAGCACTTCAAAATAAAAGCCCAATTTTTTTTTTTTTTTACATGGACAGAATCTAGTCATTTGTTAACAAGACTTTTATTCTGAAATATATGCAGGACAGTGTTGTGAATGTGCAGTGATATGCATGGCTCTACAGCGGCTTTATGAAACTCAATGTAGAAAGAAAGGCTGGCAGTGACGCAGCAGAAACACTGCCTGAGAGTGTGTGTGTGTGTCTTACCAATGTTTTTCAAGAAGTACTCTCTACATAGGTGCAGGTCATTGTCACAGGAAATTAAGATGATCTCTGGAAGGTTCTGCAACAAAAGAAATGTTAGAAATGTGTAAATTAATAAGCAGAAATAAGGTCGATACGGCCCAAATCTTTTGTCACGGTATATGTCATTATATCGCAGTAACGGTATATATCACGATACAGTAATTGTTCTGTAAATTCAATTAATAAATGGTTTAAAAATAACCATACCGTACTTCATGACATTTGATTATTTTATCTGCATCACTTGCGACAACACTTGAAAACAAAACAGTAAAACAAAAATTCTGTCAAAATGGAAGCTTTGAGGTTCCTGAGAACAATAATTTAAGTTACAGGTTTTAAGAGTAACAGTTGCAAATAAATAGATGTCTTCATTCAGCGCAATGTAAACATCACACAAATGTCTACTACTGAAAAAAAGTAAACAAAATACAATGTGAATGGTTGCTAATCATATAACCAGAGTTCATCCAGATTTTACAATCTCACTCTCCTCCTATATGTGCGATGAAGTCACGCGAGAATCACGAGAGGACACGCCCTATAATCAGGCATCAGAGGTATTTTAGTGTCTGTAAAAATGCTTATTACTGATGTTTTAGTCTGTTTTAGTTTGAAACCTGATATGCAAATTATTATTATTATCATCATTCCTTGATAACATCACCTGCCATCCATTGAATAAAAATGTATTTTAGGAACCTATAAAACTGTAATTATACCAACCTAATTTAGTTGCATATTAAAAACAAGAACAGCCCGTGTTTCTCAGGACACACCAGTGGACAGGTGCTTTAAAGAATTGCAGGTATTTGAAGCACCTTGTTCTGTTTATGCTCCATGATCTTTCTGTAGGAAGGCTGTTTGGTCAGCAGCTTTCCTCCAGCACTCTCTAGGATGGGCTTCATGGTGCTGAGGCTGGGGCAGATCCCCGGGGTGAGGTAGAAGTACTTCCCCTAAATACCCCATCACATCAAACAGACAGGCAGTGAAGCACAGATACAAAATACATTCATCAGAACCAATCCAAGTTCCCTTACTTTCACTGCTGTGTAACGTCTTTACAGTATTTTACCAGTGAGAATAACCTCCATTAAAAAAACTGCTTTCAGAGTCAACCTGTGTGAGTGTTGTCTAACCTTGAAGAGCGGAGCACTGTGGGCTCTTTTCAGTGACTCCTCCAAACTGAAGCCAAACAAAACCTCTGCCTCTGCATCCCTCAGAGTGTAGCTCTGCTCATCTGCAACATAAAGAACATATATTTTCAATATATATTATACTTTGTTTAATTTCATACAACCTAATTCTTTTCAGAAGAACTAACACATACCCACAAACTTCTGGCTCCTCCAGCTTTCCTCCAGCCACTCTGGGCTGATGATGTGTTTGACCACAGACATGGCAGTGAGGAACTTGACGGTGCGAGTCACCTTACCAGCCACCAGGTGAGACACTTTCTGACTGCCGTCTGCTACTTCACCACCTAAAGCATGTAACCTCTACAGGGGGAAGAGATGAGGACCCCATCAAACACACAGATGCAGAACTGATGTTAACAACAAACATATGTTGTTTACGGAATAGAATGCTCGTGACCTCTAGTGATGTCACCAATACTAAGTAACGATACTGAACAATGGTGCTGAAACAATACTAAACTAAATACATCTTCAATGAAATCTTAACTATTTCATTTTAATGTCAGATATCAGGGCAAATTGCTCATCTATGGTTATATTTATTGGAGTAATGTTAATAATGTATCATGTATTATTGGTAGTTCCAAAACAGGCCGTTTCCACTTAGACATTACTCCAGCAACCTCTTTCTTTTATTTTTAAGGCAGGGGTATTATGTTTGCTAAATGTACTTATTTATTGGCTAACCTGTCATGTTTTGTACTCCTTGGTGTCTGTCACTGAGGACCGTGGCAAGCGTTTCCTCCCTTTCACAAAACTGTTTTGCAGCACTTAATGCATCACATCACCATTAGTGCAGGCAAAGTAGTCCCACCATAGACTCCAGCAGTCCCTTTTGTTAAGCAGTACAGGGCGTGGAGGTATAATTATTTCTGAAGATGATACACTGTTTGTCAGTAGCAGAAGACATGTTGATCAGAGGCATTGCTTCTCTCTCTTTGGAAGCTGAAGCTGTATGAATGCACAGGCTCGTCTCTGCAGACTGCACAAGCACATGACTCTGCCACCTTGCCAGTAGTGCCACCTAGTGGATATTTAGACAAAAACATTTCCTCCTCTCTTGACCTACGACAAGTATGGAACGTTGGGAAATTCTTAGACGCATTTGACATAAAAGTATGGAAAAAGAAGCTACATTTCAGTATACTGTGTAACACCAGTGAGCTCATTAATGCAGCTGATGATCAGCATCCTGTCTGATGGTGGCTCACTGTCCCGTTTAAACAGCTTTGTGAAGTCTGGTGCTAATTTGGATACAAGTGAAAAGAAAATGTGGGGTGTGTGTGTGTGCGTTCCAGCTGACTTTACCTTTGTGTACTGCTGTACTTGTGTAGGCTCAAAGCCTGTGAACATGACTCGAGGAGTAGACTCTGGAGGAAGCTTCTTATTGGGGGACTGGATCTCCTCCAGCCTGCACACACACACACAATCATACTTTTTGTCCAGAATATAGCACATAACATGGTAATCTGGAGAGCTGATGTTCGGTCCAACTCATATTGATAGTGACAAACCGCCTGTCCCCAGAACTGCTGTACCTGGCCTTCTTGTTTGCAGGCTGGTTGGTGGAGTCGCTTATCTTCTGCTTCTGGAGCAGCTGGAGACTCTGAACACCACACAGAACAGACACATGTCAGATGAGCAGCACAAACACAGTGCAGCATCTATCAATCACTGCCTGTTTGGTCTCTCTATCTGTACGGAACAACTTTCAAGTATAAGCTACATGTCAAACACTAAAAAGCATTGCATCAAATCCACAGACTGTGGGTCAAACCATTTCCTCTTCTGACGCTAATCTAACAATTTATGAAGGGCAACATAATAAACATCAGGACAAAAGTGTGGGGAGGAGTTTTGTCAACAGCAGGCCGTCTACAAGCAGAGATGAGTTGCTATATTCCAATTGCAGAAATATTACATCAATTATGTTACTAAGGGGCACTAGTGCAATCTAGTGCCCCTTAGTGCTCTGGTTTGTAGCTACAAGAGCAACTGAAACAGAATGAGCTGACTAATGGCAGAGTTGTTTTTTTGATTCACCAAACAGCAAACAAGTGTGAAGCACACTGTGGCATTGTTCAACTCAAACTCACCGCCAACGCTTCAGAAGATACTTTGATCGGCGTTCTCCAAGCAGCTACGGAGAAAAACAGAAGCAGAAGAAGGAAACTTTTATTGGGATCATCCACCATGATGTGCAGTAAAGAAAAGTAACACACACCAAGGATTCTCTTACACAGGAGTGTGTGTAACACAGCCTGGTTTATCGTGCTAATCCTAATCAATCCATCAAATTCAATTTGATTTCGATTCTTTGGGTCAAGATTCGATTCAAAATTGATTCTCGAATAAAAAGGATTACCAATTCCACTGTGCGCTAAAGGATGTGTGGTAAATGATGGCATGAAAGCAGTTTAGTGTACATAAGATTATAGTTTTTATATTAGAAAACAAATCTAATTATTGCAGTAATGTAAACACACAAAGGCAAATGGATACAGCTTCAGCTTCCAATGTTACAAAAGGTAACATTTACTCATGCTAAACTTTTTAGTTTTTCTCAATTCTTAGAGACTTCAATAAATACCAGGTTCAAGTTACAGAAAAAAATAAATGCTGTCTGTTACATATATACAATTGGTTGTACAATTGGTATTTTGTGTGATTCTTCAACATCACTTTGACTTGGTGTGTAGGGTTGCTTTCCATCAGTAGCAATATCTTGCAACATAAAACAAGTGTCTGTGTTAATGACGGTATATTTAAGTGGACTCACCCAGCAGGTTCTGGACCAGCTGTGGGTTAGGTACCAGTGGTTCAGGGTGTGTGTAGATGCAGTATCTGCTGTGCTGAATCTGCCTCAGTGCTTCAAAGTTGCCCAGCAGGATATCACACAGCCACTGGGCATTCACACAGGGGATCTTCCACTCCTTGGCCTTCTCATATTTAAGCCCACTGGGTCTGAAGAGAGATCAGCAAGATGACCATATCACTAACACTGTACTGGTACTGAAAACATTCAGAATTGAGGGTGCAAATCCTAATATTTGATAAACACATAGATTTCAGTTTGCTCTCTTCAATGTGAGATTCTACAGTGAGGCATCACTGGATAGATCTTTCAGTTCTATAGCACTAATTCTATACAGCAATATGTTGCATGGAGTATCCAAGAGAAGCACATTGGATCACAATAGTAAGAGCCAGGTTTCGATGCTCTGCCACAAGTAGGGATGCACCGATACCAACACTGACATCAGGTATCAGTGACACTGGGGCCGATACCCAAAGCCCAAGTACCAGGATGGTATTGGGGGACTGAAAAAGTAGGATTAGTGCATCCCTAGCTACAAATACTACCCACACCCCCAAATCTTACTCTTTACAGATGAGGACAGTGTTACTGCGACACAGATATCCGGTGTATCTGGCACCAGCCAGGTAGGCCATCAACTTCAGGTCATCCCTGTCAGCATCCATAAAACCGGTCACTGATATAATCTGACAGCAACAGAGAAAAGGTTGGATTACGGAGATGACAGGCAGACGTCAGAAAATACAATGGTAAAAATGACATTACCAGACTGTAAAACAAACACAATATTAGAGTTTGGTGACATTAGGATTGCTCCTCTTCTCTGTATACACTGAGATAGGTTTGCTACTGTTTGTGGAGCAGGACCATAGCACCGGATAAAAAAAACTGCCATTGCTGTCCCCACATAAAGAGTATGTCTTCTTTTTCAAAAGAAAATCTAATAAAGATGGACTCAGATTATGTTCTTTCACATACCGCAGTGAAATTGAAGTGGTTCAGGTTTCTGCTTAGCGAAGCTATTTCTGGAAATTCAAAGATGGAGGAGACTTCTTGAAATCTCAAACTCATTTAGATTTGTATCTGGCTAAATAAGATGGGAAGTGTGACATTCCAAGACAAAAGAAAACATTAGCATAAAATGTCAAAAGGAAAAAAAGGATATTTCCTTGACATTTAAAAAGGTAATGTATTTTTATAGTCAGTGCCTTTATCCAGTACATCAACAGTTAACAAGCAGTGAACCAGTAGCTGATTGTTGTGGCCGTTGGACCTACATGCTGAGAGCAGGGTTTGGCGCCAGGGGGGAAGGCGAAGGGCAGATGTAACGTCCGATGAGGAGGAACCATCCTCTTCCTCTTTAGTACAGTGTTGAGCCAGTGGGCTGTTACACAGCGCTTCCCCTCTCTCAGTGCCTGGAAGAGAAAACATCACAAGCATCAACACCAACATAAAAAAAAAACAGCATGTTTTTGGCAAATTGAATCAAACTTTGTTAAAATAAACGAAATCAAGGCCAATGTTTGCTTCAGATTCATTAGACAGCACGTTCAGTGGACTCAAGCTAGAAATTCAACTTTCAGACACTCGGTCCCTCCCTTCTCCTGTCTGCATGTTTAGTGTGTGACCTCTTGATCTTCTGTACGGTCTCTTTCTCTTATAAGATGCCTGATGCGCTGGTACAAGTCACTGTACACAAACAGCTGCATCTCCAGTCATCCATCTGTCAAGCTTCTTACACCACTCTCATTGGGTTTATCTCTGGTGGGGGTGAGACCTACAGGTGGAAGATTGACCATCTGGTGACTGTGCGGTCAGAATGACTTGGAGCTCAACACTCAGAACACACAGAAAGTGGAGATGGTTGTGGATTTTCAGAAGAACGCCCCCATCACCCTTGTGTGACTCCCCAGTCAGCAGAATCCCCAGTGTTCTTCCACGTCCTGGGCGCCATCATCACCCAGGACGTGAAGTGGGAGCGGATCAACTCCCTCAAGTTCAACCTGCCAGAGACTATGATGGTGCACATCGAGTCCACCCTCACTTCCTCCATCACCATCTGGTACGCTGCAGCTCCAGCCAAGGACAAGAGCAGGCTGCAGCGTATCATTCACCCTGCAGAGAAGATGTTTGGCTGCACTATGTTGTCCCTCCTGGACCTGTACGCCACAGGACCCTGAGACGGTCAGGAAAGATTGTCTGACCCCTCCCAGCCTGGACACAAACTCTTCGAGACGGTGGTTGCGCTCCATCAGGACCAAGAATTCACGCCTAAAGAACAGTTTTTTCCCAACTGCAGGTTGCCTCCTCAACAAGGCCGGGGACCCCCATTGAAACTGACCCCCATCCCATTCCATAGACTAGACGTTACATTAAAGCAAAGTCTCCACATCTAAATTAATGTGTATTAATAGACAGTTTTGCAAATCTTGGTTTAGTTTTTCACATTACACATATTCTTCATACTGTGAACAATTGCACATTTCTTGGTCAGTATTGTACAGTGTAAAGCTCTTTTCAGTTCTAAACAAATATATTTTACATGTAACCTTATATCCATATATCCTTTTCTCTTACTATGTTCACTGTGACTGTTATGCACCTAAACACCAATGCAAATTCCTTGTATGTGAAAACCTAGTTGACAATAAATTGGATTGTGATTGTGATTTCTGTGAGTTTGTAGTGTTTACCACCATAAAACATGCAGTGTGAGTTGGTATAGAGTACTTAATGGGGTTGTGTATGTTCTGATAGCACACATTCTTACCTGTACATACATGTTGCTGACTTGACTCTCACACAGCAGGTGTGTGCAGCGGCTGGTCAGGGTGGGGTCAACAGCACCTCCACATGCCTGGATGACCTGAGGGAGGGGTTAAGTAAACATAAACTTTGCTGCTCAGCAATATTTATGTGTCTATTTAAACACATGTTGAATATCAACTTCCCAATGACTCACGTATGTGTCATCATAAGCACTCATAGCTGCTGGTCGTTTATCCCAGGCAGCTCTAAATGGTTGATGATTATTTTTTTGTGTGAATAATTGTCTTACCCTCTTCCACGTGGCCAGGAGTTGTTTGTCAGCCATTTGTTCTGGGTAATCAGCAATAGCAAACACACAGCCTAACAGGAAGCCATCCTGTGGAACTGAGAAAGAGAATAGAGAGAAGGTAAAGGTCAATCTTCAGGTTCAACAAAACCATGTCCAGACCTTTTCAATGGATTTACAAAGGGAACCGAGTAGAAAGGAAGGGGTAGTTAGCAGTTACTGTCGCCTTAACTTTGTATGCGGTCGCTCATTTTAAATGTATATATTGCCAATCACACAGCACAGCTGTTGTCATTACCCTGCATTTACACAATAAGTCACAACAGTGCTTTGTATGGATGTAGTCCAAGTCATTATTTTGCAAGTAAAAAGTAATAACACTTTCATACAGGACACAAGAATGACATGGTTCTAATAAACATAAACTGCTAACAGTGACAGTCAAATCTGAGAATTACATCAAATCTTTGTTGCAGTTACAGAAACTTTTAACATCTGAATCATTATAAATGCATTTTCATTCCTGACAAAAACATCGGTTCTCCAATGCAGGGCAGAATCCGACCCGGGGGTCAGCTGATGTGTCAGTCTCAGATCTTGACACTTGAGTCCCAAATCAAGATAAGCAAGGCTAAATCCTCGGTCCCCTCCTCTTCATCCTCTTCATCCTGTACATCCTTCCCCTCGGACACATTCTGCGCCAACATGGCCTCCGTTTCCACTGACACTCAACTTTACCTCTCCTCCAAAATCATCACACCCAGTACCTGTCTTAATATTAAATCATGGATGCAACAAATACTCATTATCATACCAAATTTCCCCACTGCTCCACCCAGTCCTTCTCACTCACCATCGACGGCTCCAACATCAGCTCCTCCACCCAGGTCCACCAGCTCAGAATCATCCTCGACCCCACCCTCTCGTTCATCCCACATGTCAACCACATCACCAAAACTGCTTTTTTCCACCTCAGGAACATTGCCCTCCTCCGACCCTCCTTGTCCTTTACCACTGCAGAAACACTCATCCATGCATGTTTGTATGCTTGTACGAAATGTTTCTCTATTGTAAAGCGTCTTTGTATTACTTGAAAAGTGCTATATAAATTAAACATATTATTAGGACCTGAGCACCGTCGGAGTCGGCCCGAGGACCTATTGAAATTGCTACAACTATTTTACGTTGGCTTGGGCGTAAAAAAATTGTGGTAGCCACTCCCACTCAACGTAAAATCCCCCACTTTTAAATTTCACTGAGACTCATGAAATTTGGTAGGTATATGTATCATGTGGAGACATACAAAAAAGCGTCTTGGGGTGTACCATAAACCCAACAGAAAGTCGGACATTTTGAATTTCATGTGCAATTTTGCTCTTGGCCTGAAGAAAACCACAAGCCAATATTGAAGTCATAGCGCCACCTACTGGGAGCACGAAGTAACAGGTTGTGTAATTTTAAGACCTACTTCTCACAGATTAAGCAGATCCATCTGAAATGTGGTCAGAAAAGCTTTAAGAGGTGGATGATGCTTCATATTGAAAATTGTAACGTTTTGTTGAACGGCTTGGTTGTGGCGGCACAGCAAATTTTGAAGTTTCGCCATGAAAAAAAGATAAGAAAGGTAAGTCATCTCTACATGGGCAAATCTTTTCAAAAATTCATATGTTTGATGAGGGTCTGGGCCTGAAGACATCTACCGGCCAAATTTTAATCATAGTTATAGCGCCACCTACGGGACACAGGAAGTTACAGTTGCTATACTTTGGCATTCTGCTCTTAGACCCTCATATTTCGTCAGCTCAAAGCTTTTGTGAAACGCCATTCACGTGGCGACGCATCACTCGCCATCAAACAGGAAGTAATTTTTTAGGTTCTAAAGATGCCTGAAAACGCATAAAACTTGGCACACACATTAACAGTGTTAAAATGTTTTAACTAATAAGGTTATTGTGCTTGGTTGTGGCAAGTGGACTCATAAGTTTTAACAAAGAATCTTAAAAAAAGTCTCTTTGGGGCTATTGTCTTAAACTAACAGGCAGTCGGCCATTTTGAATTTAGTGTGATTTTTTATGTGTATTTTTGGCCATTTTCAGGTTTTGTACTTTAACAAACTCCTCCTACAGATTTTATGCAATAGACTTATTAAAAGTTAAAAGTTATTGAAATCTTTCTATTTCATGGAATGCCCTTGCAGTGGCGAGCTAGCCATTTTGCACAATTCTCCGTGAAAGGAAATTGGTGTAACTCCAATGTGCACTGTCTAAACGGCCCCAAATCTCAAAAGGTCAACATTGTATCATAACGCACCTACTGGCAACAGGAAGTCAGCCTTATGGGTCTAACATCATCCGATTTACATGAAAATGTAATTATGCGGTCTACACATAATGTTTGTGTTTGTAAAGTGTGTGTTCCCCAGAAAAGAAGATTTGCAATTTGTCATTTCCAGCGCATAACGCTCCCTTCATTCCCCTCGTTCGCCCGGTCTCTAACGGCCACAGCAATACACTGCAGCGTCAACCGGCATCGCGCCATGAATGTGCAAGGGCCCAAATATCGCTGCTTGCCGCTTTAATTATCATTATTATTTATTGCGTCCACAGCTTTTATGTTCACCTCAAAATGTAATGCTAAATTCAAATCTAAATACCAACAGAGTAATAGTAATATTTCACTCTGGACCAATGTGTTAATATAAAATATATCCAGCAGGGCTCATTGCGCCATTGCCCGGTTCAATTAAAATGCCACAATGGGCTACTAAACCTAGCAACTCACTTGCCCAATCGGGCCAGTGGTATAAAAAAAAAAATTAAACACAAAAAATTATTTCGGAGCTGATGATGGAAGTAGCTAAGGAGTAAGTCATCTCACTCTCTACCCATCTCTGTTGAGAGTTGCACATGCGCAGTCCAGATCGGGGACTCGCATAAAAAATGGTGAAGCTCAAGCATTTCAATTATCCTGGAAACAGGAGTTTAGTGGGTGGAGGGTGAGGGCGAAACTCCAGATTAATTTATAGTTCAGATAAAGATTAGACATGACAATTAACTTTAGTCTTTGTTGTAAGTAAAAACTGACTTTGGGCAAGTATATTTTTGATTCACTTGCCAGGCAAGGTTGAACCCTGAGCAGCCTGGAGTGACGATTATCAACCACCACGCTGAGTGTACTCACTTTCTTGTCCCGGCTCGTGTCCAAACAGCTGGGAGATGTGAGGCGGCTGCTGGAGCTGAGGCTGCAGTGCTGTCTGCTGATGCTGCTGCTGCAGGTTGTGCTGGTTCTGGTGCTGCAGAGCCTGCTGTTGCTGATTCTGTAGGTGCTGCTGCTGCTGCTGCATCTGCTGCATGTGTTGCTGCTGTTGTAGGAAATGCTGCTGCTGCTGCTGCTGTAGATGCTGTTGGTGTAACTGCTGTTGATTTTGTTGTTGCTGCTGTTGCTGAAACATCTGCATGCGCTGTTGCTGTTGGAACTGCTGGAGCTGTTGTTGCAGTGCCTGTTGCTGCTGCAGCTGCTGTAAACCAGGCCGTAGGAGCTGCTGGGGCCGTAGCTGCTGCTGCTGGGAGAACGCATGCTGCTGCTGTTGTTGCTGTTGTTGTTGTTGTTGTTGCTGTTGTTGTTGTTGTTGCTGCTGCTGCTGTTGTTGTTGTTGTTGTTGTTGCTGCTGCTGCTGCTGTTGCTGCGAAAACATCTGCTGTTGGTGCATTTGCTGCTGTTGTTGCAGAAACTGTTGCTGCTGTTGGGGCAATTGTGCAAACCCTTGTTGTTGTGGGACCTGTGACTGTTGCTGTTGTTGGTGATGTAGCTGCATCATCTGATGCTGCTGCTGGAGGTGCATCATGGGATGCTGTGGTTGCTGCTGTGGTAACTGTTGCTGTTGGGCTGCCTGCTGTGACTGTTGCTGTTGCAGTAACTGTTGCTGCTGCTCTGCTGTGAGAGGCTGGCTGGCCAGTTTGGACTGATTAAACAGAAGAGGGTTGGTACTGTTGGGGGTTTGAGCATGGCTCTGATTGGACTGCTGCTCCAATGGCTTTGTCTGATTTGCTGTCAGATTCTGGATGATCTGCAACAGAGGAGTACAATGAAAAATAAGTTAAAATGTAGAGAAAGCATAATGATATCAGTGTTGCCATCACTAGCCCATATTCAGTCATGAATTGTGGCCCTGCTCTTCCTCAGGTAGAAGTTGCCTCAGTAACAGCAGGTAGGGAGCACTGTTGGAATTTCTTACATGTGCTACGTTGGCGGGTCGAGTGGCTGGCTGCATGTCAGAGTTGTTGGTGATGTTGCGGAGGGTCCTAGCAGCCGGGCTCCACCCAGGGATGCCCTCTGGAACTGATGCACCTAAAAAGCAGACGGAGGTGAAACCTTCAGTAACAGGATACTGGGTCAGAAACAACATTCCCATGAAACACATTCAGGAAAACAAGGACTGCTGTTGATCCCATTAACATTCTGGGAGAGGAGGTGGAGAAGAATCTTTCAATTCTGGACTGGAAATGCAACACAGAGGCTGTTTACAAGAAAAGGAAAAAACAGACTCTACTTTGTGGGAAAACTGAGTTTGTTTATTGTGTGCTGGGCTAGCAAATGGCCAGAGCTTGTTTTTTTGAATGGTTCAGATGGATGACATTTCCACTGCAGCGCGATGACTCCACAGACTTGGTTCAAACCTGAGATCATAGTCTGACACAGTCCAAGTCTTTGACATCTCTTCCACCTGTCAGATGGTTGTTACCATACAGTGTAGAAAGACTTTTAATGTAGGCCTAATGGTGATATAGAATTGTATCAAGGAGGAAGTGTGCAGCCTTGTGGATGAGGTTAATGAACTTTGCTGACATACTGACCTTGCTGTGTGGTGTGACTGATGGCAGCAGCAGCAGAGCGGGCCTCTGCAGGCATGGCTCCCCCACTGCTCGGAGGCACAGTGGCACACAGGTTTATCAGTCCACTGCCTGTCGATGACACTGGGTCTTTGCAGCCGGGTGGCCCACTTCGCCGTCTGGCAGTGCCGGTCGGAATAGGGGGCGTCGGCGTAACGACTTCTGCCGGCGTCCAGTTGAGGTTGGTGCCCTCCTTTTCTGTGGCGGAGTCATCGTCCGAGTCGTCAAACATGCGCTCGCTGCGGCGGTCAGGTTTACGGGGAGAGGTCGGGGACACAGAGTTCAGTTTTTTAGGACCTGGTCGTCTGCGGGGACTGGATTCCTCACCAGACGAGCCGCCGCTGGACAGCCTGGATCGCCGGGGGCTGTAGCTTCCATCTGAATGGGAGTGCTGGTCATATGAGTCTGCTTCACTCTCCTCCTCTTCGTCAGGCTCCACGTACGTGAGTCTGGGGTGATAGAGCACCTCATCCTTCCTGCTTTTGTCTGTAAAAGGTGGAAAGAGGGGATGAGTCATTTGTTTTGAATCAACTGACTGGATTTGATCTCATCACAGTGATTAGCTAGAATATGTTGGAAATATATATATGTATATATATTTTAATTGTACCTTCACTTCACTTCACTTAAAATGCACCCTTAAAATAAAGGATTTATAGTTATACCTTTAGACTCCTCTGACTGAAATGCCATGTTTTAATTCCTATTAGTTTGTTTTTCTTTGACAGACAATTTATATTTGCTTATATACATAGTTCTAATGAGAAAGGATGACAGCATGACATTAAAAACCGTTGACGTACATATTCATGAAACGTATTAGAACTGCTTCTTTTGAGGTTTATGTTGTGCTTAAGATTGAAGAGAAACTGTACATTAAGCTACATGTTCATACTGTGTGTAGTGCAAGTGTACAAAACATGTCTGTTGTGTCATTAACAACATCTATCTTTTTCGCTCAACCAAACGCTCCGCACACTTGACTTTTTGTGATTATTTTATTCATTAAACTCAAGATGCCAGGAGACGCAGCCTATAGTTCACTGATAATGCTACATTGTAAACAACAGAAATCCATGTTAAAATCTGCAGGAGTACAGCGAGTTAACGTTAGCTGTTAGTGAATGTTTTAATGATTATTAAAATAGTTCATATTTGTTCTGTCAATTGATGAATTTATTAGATTACCAATTCTTCTCTGTACTATAGAGTAGAGCTACCATGATTAGACAATAAATCAACCAAAAAATTATCTGCTTTAATTTTAGTCATTGATTCGTCGTTTTAGTTCAAGCAAAAGTGCCAAATATTCTGTGGTTGCAGCTTCTTCAGGTTCAGAATATTTGATCTTTTTCTTTGACAAATATGATACTAAACCTCTTACCGCGTGGGCCCACGGGCCCAGCAGGAGTTTTATTTTGCCGTGTGTTGTGTACAGTCCACCATACTGGATGTGGTACCCATGCCACATCTTATTAGAAAGCTTAGAATCTCATCTATTTAGATTTTGAGATCACAATCCCAACAGCAGGTACAATCAGCTCCTCAAAATAGCAATTAAACTCAAAAATCTAAATCATAACTTTGAGCCAACTCACCTATGAAGCCTCATAATAATCCTGTAATCAGTAATAATCCAAAAAAAACACTCCTGTGTCATTGCCAAAGGTCCAAACGATCGTTTCCGGTAAAAAAGATATTGATCGCCAACATCGTCACGTCCATAAAAGACAGCTGTTGCAATCTTTGAAATCAGCTGATCGATGTGTGAGATATTCTGTTTATACTCTGTAAAAACGTTACTCCCGCTGGCTGCAGAACTGACCGCCTGCTTCCCAAATGGAGACTGGCCTCTAATCGTTCGATTGACACCTCATTTGAGCTAATTGGAGCTTCCATGCCTTATCAACAGCCTTCAATAGCCAATGAATGTCATCTTGATAAGGATGTGCCAGCCCTTCTTTTGTTTACAGACCGAGCCTATAGCAACCGAGTCTCCCAGTGACTGGCGTATTGTGTAGCCAATGAAACGCTGAGAAATTTGATGCGCTACTTCATTGGTTTATTTTTTACAAATGTTATTTTGTTTTGCAAAATTGTATTTATTATTATATATTATTATTTTTTTAAACACACAAATATTGTAAAAAATGATTTTATACTTCACTTACTGTGTCATTACTAATGAGAGGGAAATATGGGTATATAATAGTTATTTGTGAGCAATACAAATAATATTTGATCAATAAATATAATATCTCCAAATTGCAGTTTGGTGTTACTCTAAAAACCTGTCTAATATGTTGTGTTTTTGTTCTGAAATTTGCATCTGCACTTGGTAATACTTGATGCTATGTTCCTATTGTGTTTTCCAGCTCTTACCTACCAGCTATAGACATCTTCAGGCATCTTTTTCAACAAAAGAATTCAGACGGAGTTTATTTTCTTCAACTTCAGTATATTCAGACCACTATTACTCAGTGCCAGAAGCACTTAGAGTAATTCTGACTGTTTTGCATATGGTGCAAATGGTTGAAGAGCAGCTTTTAATATACTTTAGGTATGTCCTTTGTAGGTATTTTCGAGTAAATTACACCACCCCTTAAGAGGTTAAGGATTAAGCTGTTGGTGGAATCAAACAAGCAACCTGAGTACATGGGCAGTGGGAAACTTTAACAGGCAATTCTATTTTCTGACATCTTTATAAACCAAATAATTAATCAATTAATTGAGACAATAGTCTGCAAAATAATCTTTAGCTGCAGCACTACTATGGAAACATCCTCAAAACTCAGTCAGCACGTCATATAATCAAATTTTAGATTCTAAATCAACCAAACTGAAAAGTGAAATGAATGCATTAATACATCAGAGACAGCACTAACATTACCTTTAACAGAATGTGTTATCCAGTCCGGGGTGACGATCTTGATGCCCGGGTGTTTCAGGGCACACTCAAACTTGGCCTGGAGTGCAGACAAAAAGAACCACAAAATACACTGTATAATTACAAGTAGCCATAATGATGTCAAGCTTTCATTTCCACTTGTTGCATAGTTGAAAGAGCCTGAGATCAGCACTGATGGTAAAGACAAATAACTCTCTCAGCAATAACATGCAGCGTGGAAGTGGTAAAATGGTAAATATCACACACAGAGCAGGAACTCACCCCCTTTGGCTCCTTCACTACTAAGTGGGTGACCTTCTTGTTGAGGTTAAGTTGACATTCTCCTCCATAAAAGGTTATGTACGCCCACAAAGCGTTGAGATCATCTGGAAGCTGAGTACACACACATACACACACACACACACACACACACACACACACACACACACACACACACACACACACACACACACACAAGTAGAGGGCCTCCATCACCTTAAACTGTGATTTATTTTCCCCAAGTTATGTAGAAGTAAAGCGACATTGTCCATGTCTTTACTTTAGAATAATTAAACTATAAAGTCAAACTGGATCTTTCGAGATAGTAATAGGACAAACCGGACGCAACCAATCTACCTGAGTGTTGCTCATATAAAAGAGCACCGTTGGCGTTATGGGGCAGCGCCGAGAGAGGATGCTGTTTTCGTGACGGTGCCAAAATCCGAAGCGAGACTGTGCAGTGCCAAATTATCTACCGAGACTGAAGAGGTCAAACGCTGAAAGTTTTAGCTGGAGATACTGTTTACCTGCTGGAGGTCGCTGCCGCTACTAGTTTGATTGACGCTGGATTTGTGACGTGATGATGGTAGCGCGCTTGTGTGTGGCTCGGTGAACTGATGTTGTACATGTTTACAGAACGGCTCGTTTACTTTCTTATATTGTTTGTGGTTTAAAAATGACTGCATAATTGTATTTAATTAAAAATGATGAAGTACTTAAAGTTAAAATGCCGTTAGAAGTATAAATTTACTTGGTGAAATGAAATGCATTACCTGTTAAAATTATGGCAGCAGTTGTGCATTCGTTATTTTCATTTAGTGGGAGTGCATTTGTTAATTAATTAACGAAGGTTCTAATGAAATAGAAATATTTGAAATTACAAATGTGTATATTTAATTATTTGAGTTGGCGTGTAATGTATATTAATTTTCTTTTCAGTTTTTTTTCTATTCAAAAGGTTTTTCACCTAAATGCCTAAACATCAATTGCTAATGGAAAATGGAACTGTCTGAAACTATTTGCTGAACCTGCAAAAAATAAAAGGAGGAAAAAAGTGAAATAAAGCAGTTTGGTCTTTGAGTGAAATTTCAGGTAGATGCTTCCATCCCTTTCAAGTAGGGAAGCTGCACATTCTGAAAAGAACTTGACAACTGTGTGCATACATCTAGATTTCTTGAAAACACACACTCACTCACTCTCACACTCTCTCTCTCACACACACACTTACCCTGGGAAGACAAGCTGTCACACCAAAGAATATCTGTCCTGATTCTGGGGAGAATCCAGTAACTCTATGGTGTTCATAGTTATGGAAAAACGAGGAACATGCCGCTCTTATTGAGACATTAGGATGAATTTCGCACATTCTATAATCCTTTGGGCCAATGAATAAAACACTTTTTTTAATTTCTGGAATTCTAAACATTAATATTCTGCTGTCATTACCACTGTTGTTTTTCAGAACATTTTTAAATGACACCCCTTTGAGAAGGATACGGTAACAGGTCTCCACATCTGACTGAGAGGATCACCCAGGACGGCTGGAAAACATGAAGAGAACAATAAATTAAAGCAAGTTGATATTTACTTCTCAATGCTGCTGTTACTGTTTGACTGGGGTTAAAAATTAACATTAAGAAAACTAACAAAATTATCACTTCTCACATGCTGTGTTTTAACAATTACAGGAATAGTTAGAAATATGCTTATTCTTAATCCCTGTTTCCAGTCTTTATGCTAGAATACACTGACTGGCTGTAAGGCCAATTTGTACCCAAAATAAAAAGGAAGCAATGGTCAAATAAACAAAACAAAAAGCATAACTATATGACAAATGAAGAAAAATGACAGTAAGCCTAACCTGGTTAAGTGTGAACAAACTCTGCCTTACCTTGACAACAGGTAGGTCAAAGACCTCTCTTGACTCGCCCACCTCGGGGTTGTCCCCGTCCTCTGCAATGATGTGAGTGGCCAAAGCATTGTAGGACACCTCCTTCCCTTTCCCCGCCTTCAGCAGCTGCACCACCTGGAGCATCCAGAGAAGGTTCAGTCAAATTCTACTTAAATCCAGACTACAGCCGTAAGAAAAATGCAGTTTTCAGCCTCTTAAATGTATATAGTTTCCAGCTTTCCTCCTTCATATATCATATATGTTGGACTAATAAAATAAGACATAAAAGGACATCACCTTGGACTTTGAGAAACTGGGATGGACATTGTTCACTATTTTCTGATATTGTATAGTCCAAACAATTAATAGAGAAAATAATCAGCAGATTAATGGATTATGAAAATAATCCTTATTAGCAGTCCTGGCCAAATATCATACAATATAAAATTAAGAGTGTAGGCATGACAAGACTTGAATCACTTGTAGAAGCTACTTTGTATAGAACACCACTAACTAACTGAGATGAAGTTCAGTTCATTGCAATATTCTGAAACAAATAAATCACTAGGCAGGGGTTGGAGAATGATAACTATAGAAGGTTTTAAAATAAAATTACGGCTATAAATTAGTTTGAGGAGGTGCTAGTTGCCACAGACATCTTGCATTTACACACATTACATAAATAACCATGAAGCAAAGAAATTATCAATCACACTCACAGAATCCTGATGGCAGTGACTGTCTGTCAAACCCATTCAGAAATATAGAGCATATCCACTGAATTTAAGAAAGCACTAATGGATTTCAAAGGCTGCAGCATTTCAACACAGCATTTGTAAAAGAAAGTCAGTATTCAGTAGAATCCTGTTCAAACACTGATATTTCTTAGATATATAATTCCTTTGTCATTTCTGTTGCAAGTTTCACTCATTCTGACATTGCTTCAGTACAGTTAACTCATAACCTGCTTTTAATGGTCTCATTTGAACACGGCATAAATAGAATTCCTCAGCAAAAAGACATTACATCTTAGCTCTAAAACAGTCAGTGTTAACACTGAAATTAAAAAAGTCTTCAAACTAAGGGAAGACAAATAAATGGCAGTGAGTGTTTTTTTAACCAGACAGTCAAGTGCACTGGATTAAAAGTGGAATTGTGCAGATATTACACAACCAGAAAAGTATATGATTCATTACCTTTGAAACATAGTTCCTACAGAATGCAAAATAAGGTTACATTTTATGTGATAGGGCTCTTTAAACAACTATTGTAGTGTAGCGTTATGTTTTCATGTTATTTCACTTGAGCGATAACGTCACAGGGTGGTGCATCACTTGAAAACGTTGTTGCATGTCATTTATTGGTAAAATCATATTACTTAATGTGATACATCGAATCTGCTGTATATAAACACACTGAACGAGGTGCGACTGAGAATCACTATTTGGCAGGAAGTACAGCTCCGTGCCACAGGTCCCCAGCACCAACGAGGGAAATAGCAGTGATACATGCGCAGTAAGGAGCGCCCAATTTAGCAAACTGTGGATAGTCACAGGTTGATGCAGAATAACACCATGCATAATCCCATGCGCCTAAGTATTTCACTACCTGTCAGGACAGCACAGTATCAGTACTGATATGTTGAGCCGTCATGGTTTAGAAAAAGCAGGCTAAAAAACGCCAGCTTTATTACTAGCTGAGCAAAACCCGTGACAGATAAACCACAGGCAATAAGCTAGCAGCTAACCATCTGCAACTATGAAACTCATAGCTAATGCTAAGGAGCTGCATGCAAAGTAAAGTGCTAGGTTAAGTAAGCTTCTACACACAATATTCACAGTGAAGTCAAGTATCATAATCACAATCTAACACATAAATAACAGGACATAATAAAGGGATCGACCCAGTACTGTATGTGAATGTAATGTTAGCCAAAGAGCAAGTTCACTCATTTAGCATGTCAACCAGTTAGCTTTCTGGTTAGCTTCTCCTGTAGCACCTCATTTGGATTGAATGGTACTAGCAATTTAGCCTGCTACCAATTTAGCTACGAGAAGCTAACGTTTTCGTGTCCAGAGCCTCACCTTTTGGTCAATGTCCCCTACCACGTAGAATTTGACATCTTTGAAAAGTTCATCGGAAACCTTATTTTCCTCTTCAGACATTATTGTCCATGAATGTCATAGGATTATATATTGAAACCCTAGTCAAAAGCTGAAAGAGTAAAGTGTCTATGTTATAGCAGCTGGTTTAGACCGTACAGTAAACCGGAGACAGTCTAGCGCCAAATCGCTGAGCGCGCCTTGGACTAAAACATTCTGAAATACTGAGGGGTGTCCGTAATATATTATTATTTGTATATACATTTGTTTTTGTCTTTTATAACTCCCTTATGCATTGTATCGCCCAGTGTGGTTTTATATAAAGACGATTTAATCAAAAGCACCAATATAAGAGATTGAGGGGGACGGATTATTTTGTTAATGGACATTAAATCCCCCTATCATAAAAATGTATGTTTGTATCCAAATATGTAACCTAGATTACCTCAATCAAACAGTGAAGTGAGGACATTTTATTATTTCATTTCATTTGCAAAAAACAAAACCCAAAAGCTGCAAAAAAATTAATCAATGTTCAGTGTTTGGCAGCATAGAGGGTGCTCAGTACCAAGTTCCAAAGTGTGACGCAAGTAACCAAGGTTTTAGTTGAATAATGTAGCAGAAAATGAAATGTAAAATATATATTTTTTAATAGAACATTTTATTTAAAATATTGTAATTCATTGATAAGAATTAGTCAGAGGTAATAAGAAAAAATACTTTGAATGGCTAGAAAAATATTGCTGTATTGTTAATGGAATATTATGCACATATTCTAAAGGTCTACATTGTTGAAAAAGCAGCAGCTAATGTCAGAAAACTGTTTTTTTTTCTGAATTGTTAACAGATATCACACTCACACACACACACACACACACACACACACACACACACACACACACACACACACACACACACACACACACACAGGCATACACACACACACACACACTCCATCATATGAATAGACATTTGCAATAACCAATTAAATACTCCATGAAAACACTAGTATGAATGCCTTATCATGTATTTATTCCTTTTGCATATTTAGTGTGACTGTGTAAGTACAGTATGTATTTAAAATAGGTTTGTATAATATGTTTTTATTCAAATATAGAAACAAAATGATACTGTAATATAAACAAAAACATGTTTTAATTATTTTTTTAATACTGTATACATAACAACAAACACACAGTTAGATGTGTGGACCATAGCAAAATATACTGTATACAGAAAAAACATGAGGCTGTATCCTGGCTTCTGTTTCAGCACCTCATCAACATCACAGGCAATGTTCTCATGTCAATACTGTAAAAGCTGTGTAGGTAGGAATATAGTTCCCAATCCCAATATATACAATTCACTTGCAATACTGTACTACAGTGCATTGAGTACTGTATTCATATGCAGTACTACAATACTAGAATGAGAGTAGATTTCTACTGTGGACAAGCTCAAGTGTGGTTCATGTCTCTGCTCAGCCCGCATTAATGTTAGACCACGGCCAACCAGTGAGTGATTTTTTTGTTGTGAAAATGTCTACAAGATTAAGCTAAAACATAAATGAATAGGTTACATGCATACCCATAACTGTTGATGGCCAGTGTTGCAGAACCTTTATAGCTAAGTAAGCTAACATTAACAATGAAAAATAAATACAACCTTTTAAATCTGAATAATATTGTATACCGTACATTATAGCATATACTGATTTATTAAGACAATAATCCTGGATGTTTTTAGATAAAGAATCAAAAACAGGTTCTGATCATATTTAGGGAATGGACTTTGTTCTGCAGAACAAACTGCAAGGTGTTAGCAACACCATTTTACAGACCGAGGAGACTATAGGGAGTAACTGGATAAGTAACATGCATCGTTATAGAGTTAGTTGAAATGTGATTTTTGGACAAAGCAACAATGTGTATTAGCATCTTCAGGTTCCTGAGCTTTATCATAAAAATATATATTATATGAAACAATATTATCGATCTACAACAAGCCATTCACCAAAAGGTGGTCTACTTTGAAATAGGAAGAATAAGAAGAATAAGCTAATGAAAGCTATAAAAAAAATAAGCTTGTCATGTTTATTTTTATTACAAACACAACTAGCACCGAGCAATAAATTATTTGTATGATATTCTTATATGGTCAGTCTTCTTATGTGGACAGCCGGAGCAGCGCAGCTCAGAGCATCCACTATTGTCACAGATGGGTATATATTGGAGTTAGTTGAAGCCCGGTGTGTCTCATACAGACGCTATAGGCTGCCTTGTGTGTCGCTATCAGACACCAAGGGCCGTTACAAAGGTTGCTATTTGACAACCTGTGAGACTGGGCTGTGTTCTACTGAGGACATATGTCCTGCTGTGCTTGCACGTGTCACTGATGTACAATAAGACCTGGCTACCCCACCGCTGCTCAGCCTTGCTTCAAATGTTGCCCTTTGGCCACTCGTGGCATTGCAGCATAAAATCCCCCTGCGGCCCAAAAAAGCATTTCTCCATAGACCACCTTTGTAAAAGAGACATCTGGAACACTGTTGACAGGATACCCCCAACTACAAACAGGGTCTATTATGACTCTTTCTATTATCAATGTTTGATCAATGGAGGCTTTATATTTGGTAAACTTTCCTTGAGCCGATAAAAGCGATTTAAAAATCTTGATATCTTTACAACGTAAAGTCTATGGGCCAAGCGGAAACTTGCAGCGGGCCATCAGGAGAAACACTACTGCACATATTCAGTGGGTTACATACCCCTGAAGTAAACCCGGAAGGTAAAAAAATGTTGGGCGTATGCCATATTGGACTGAATCATGGGTTCTGGAATCAAGATCTTAAAATACATCCATGGCCTGTGTTTGTGTTGTTGCAGATAGTGGAGGTTTGTTGAGATCATGAACATGCACAATGTAGAGAGAGGGTGATATGACTGAGAGGAGAGGGGCGGGGGGAAGTAGGTCTCTATCCATGGCCATCGGCATTGTTTTTGCAAACAACATAATCATTCTCCCTTTACCATAAACATCAGCACCAGCAGCCCATTTCTGTCACAACCACCATCTGACAGCTTCTGCTTTACTACTGAAGGATGTGTCATTCTGCTTTTCTAAGATGTCATTTCTTCTACAATTTGTTCCTGTGGAAGTTAATTCATTCATGAGAAGGTGTCAAGCCGCACGTACACACTGGTAGGTCTGCGTGCATGCAGACACACACACACACACACACACACACACACACACACACACACACACACACACACACACACACACACACACTGCACGTGAATCGTACATGCATCAGTGCTAAAGAACCTTAACAAACTGAGCTGCAGCCAATTGAGAGCAATAATTGGAGAAGCTCTCTGACAGCTACATTAATGATGTAGATGGTCACCTCTTGACCTTATTGGTATGAAATGTAGACATTACTTTAGACACACCACCTGTCATTAGACACCATCATGGTCCTTATTTCCTTCACCCTTTACCGCCCCACCCCTCCCCTCCCTCTGATCAAACTGAAACACAGTCATGGGAGCATTCATCGGATGAGCCATTTGACAGCTACATTAATGTTGAAGCTTGTCACCTGGTGACCATACACCTATTAGATTTAGACGTATCTCTTTAGGCGTGGATCTGACATGATGTAGCACACTGATTAAGGAGCGTTTACCCATGTGGTGTTTTCTCTCACAGGTACGGGGGCTGTATCTTTATAAGTGTATTGGATGACTTTTCCAATCTGATCACATTATCTTTGGTCATGATTAGCAGTGCTGATTTTTAAAAGAAAAAAACCAGTGTGTATATCACACAGAGTGCACAATAATAATGACCACATGCTCGAGTGTCCAATACACATAATCTGATTCTGAATGTAAATTGATATACATGGAGGATATATACAGTCAATAGATATTAAGACAAAAAGTCAAAGTTGGTCTTTTATTTGTTACCGTTGTGATGTGTGTTTGTATTACAGGGCTGGTCTTAGCCTTTAAGGCCCAGGGGGAACTGCCCAGTAAATAACATTATGATGGAAGGCAAACTTATGCAAGAGGTTGAGGACATCATCCGCAGGATGAAACCATCCACCTGCGCACTGGACCCTTTTCTCACAGCCCTGGTAAAATACAACATGTGTGCTCTGAGCCCCCTGATCACCCAAGTCATCAACCACTCGCTCCAGACTGGTCATGTCCCATCTGCTCTAAAAACTGCCGTCATCAGACCACTTTTAAAAAAAACTACCTTAGACCCGGATGTCCTCACCAACTACAGGCCCATTTCCAACCTGCCATTTTTATCCAAGGTATTGGAAAAAGTAGTTGCAGCCCAGCTTTAGGACCATCTCAAAGCCAACTGCCTCTTTGAAAAATTTCAGTCTGGTTTCCGTTCCGCCCACAGCACCGAAACAGCTCTGGTCAGGGTCACAAATGACCTGCTGATGGCGGCTGACATTAGCTCCCCATCTCTCCTCATCCTCCTGGATCTGACTGCAGCGTTCGACACGGTCGACCATCAGATCCTCCTTCAGCGCCTCCACTACACCATCGGACTCTCTGACTCCGCCCTGAGCTGGTTCCAGTCCTACCTTTCTGGAAGAACAGAATACGTATCCTTGGGAGGTGCAAGTTCGCAGATACACCCAGTAACCTGTGGTGTCCCTCAAGGGTCGGTTCTCGGCCCCACTCTGTTCACCCTCTACACTCTGCCCCTTGGCCATGTCATCAGCCAGCATGGAATACCATTCCATTGCTACGCTGATGACACGACTATATATAAAAAATTACCCGATGCCACATGCAGCCCCGCTGTCGACATCTTCATTATCATCACCATCAACATTACCAACACCTGCCTTGAGGAAATAAAGGCTTGGATGAAAAAACATTTCCTTCAATTAAATGGCTCCAAAACAGAGGCTATTTTAGTTGGCACACCACACCAGGTCCAGTCTTCCCCCATAACCCACACCACCTTTTCTGGCCAAGACATACCCCTATCACCATCAGTTACCAACCTGGGTGTAAGATTTGACATCAAACATCTGTGCAAGACCTCCTTCTACCACCTCAGGAACATTGCAAAACTCCGTCCCACACTCTCCCTGTCAGATGCTGAACAACTCGTCCACGCCTTTGTCTCCTCAATGTTGGACTACTGTAACACTCTCCTCATCGGGATTCCAAGTGGGAGCCTTCAGATACATCCAGAACAGCGACACTAGGATCCTGATGAAGGTGTGAAAATATAATCACACCCATTCTCTACTCCCTCCACTGGCTTCCTGTCTCATTCAGGATCGAATCCAAAATTTCCCTACTCACCCATCAGTGCATACATGGAAATGCTCCTCTCTACCTCAAGGAACTCCTCTCATCACAAACCTCCACATGCAACCTCCGCTCCACTAAAAATAAACGTTTCTCCCTATCTGAACAAAGGGTAGAAAATATTGTATGTGACTATATGTTAACTACATACTACCATTGAGTATGCAGCCATGTCTGCCAGGTCTCTCTTGTAAAAGAGATGATGTATCTTAGGCAGCATGCTGGTTAAAGGACCAGGACGTTATTCTGTATTTTACTTATTAAAAGACCAAACCAACAATGTGTTAGTCTATCCTACTATGTCTGTGGCTCCAATTCCACTGAACCCTACTGAACTTGTCTTTATAAACACTTCACAAATGTATAGTTTCAGTGCGACGGATTAATCCCCATTTGTTGCTTTAGCGAGTATTTTTATCAGCAAATGTGTGTGGGATTGATTCAAGATAAACTATAGTGTACAGTGTACAGTGTAACTTCATGGTAAAAAGGAACATGTCACCCGGTGCAGCAATGTGGTTCATTGATTGAGTTTTTGGACAACAATGGAGCTCTATGGCACAGAGGAAGAAGATATAGCAGACTTTGACCGTGGTGGACCCCGGTGGTCAGGGAAGCCGTCCGACTGAAGAAGGAGTCCTTCCGGGTTATGTTATCCGGGAGGACTCCGGAAACAGTTGCAGGGTACCGAAGGACTAGAAGGGCGGCAGCCTCTGCCGTGTCAGAGGCAAAGCAGTGTGTGTGGGAGAAGTTTGGAGAAGCTATGGAGAAGGACTTTCGGTCGGCACCAAGGTGCTTCTGGAAAACCATCCGGCACCTCAGGAGGGGGAAGCGAGGAACCATCCAAGCTGTGTACAGCAAGGGTGGGACCCTGCTGACTTTGACTGAGAAGGTTATCGGCCGGTGGAAGGAGCACTTTGAGGAACTCCTTAATCCGACTAACATGCCCTTTATGGTAGAGGCAGAGCTGGAAGCTGATGGGGGATCATCGTCAATTTCCCTGATGGAAGTCACTGAGGTAGTCAAACAACTCCACAGTGGCAAGCCGCAGGGGTTGATGAGATCCGTCCAGAAATGCTGAAGGCTTTGGGTGTTGAGGGGCTGTCTTGGTTGACATGCATCGTCAACATTGCGTGGAAGTCTGGGACAGTGCCTAGGGGTTGGCAGACCGGGGTGGTGGTTCCCCTATTTAAAAAGGGGGACCAGAGAGTGTGTGCCAGCTACAGGGGTATCACACTTCTCAGCCTCCCTGGTAAAGTCTACTCCAAGGTACTGGAAAGGAGGGTTCGGCCGGTAGTCGAACCTCTGATTGAAGAGGAACAATGCGGATTCCGTCCTGGTCGTGGAACAACGGACCAACTCTTCACTCTTGCAAGGATCCTGGAGGGGGCCTGGGAGTACGCCCATCCGGTCTACATGTGTTTTGTGGATCTGGAGAAGGCGTATGACCGGGTCCCCCGGGTGATACTGTGGCAGGTTCTGCGGGAGTATGGGGTTAGGGGGTCACTTTTGAGAGCCATCCAATCCCTGTACGCCCAAAGCGAGAGTTGTGTCCGGCTACTCGGCAGTAAGTCGGACTCATTTCCAGTGAATGTTGGCCTCCGCCAGGGCTGCGTTTTATCACCAATCCTGTTCGTGATTTTCATGGATAGGATATCGAGGCGTAGTCATGGAGGAGAGGGGTTGCAGTTCGGTGACCTGAGGATCTCATCGCTGCTCTTTGCAGATGATGTGGTCCTTATGGCATCATCGGTCTGTGACCTTCAACAGTCACTGGATTGGTTCGCAGCCGAGTGTGGAGTGGTTGGGATGAGGATCAGCACCTCGAAATCTGAGGCCATGGCTCTCAGCAGGAAACCTGTGGATTGCCTACTCTGGGTAGGGAATGAGCCATTACCCCAAGTGAAGGAGTTCAAGTACCTCGGGGTCTTGTTCGCGAGTGAGGGGATGATGAACCGAGAGATTGGCCGGAGAATTGGAGCAGCGGGGGCGGTATTACAGTCACTTTACCGCACCGTTGTGACGAAAAGAGAGCTGAGCCAGAAGGCAAAGCTCTCAATATACCGGTCGATCTTCGTTCCTACCCTCACCTATGGTCATGAAGGCTGGGTCATGACCGAAAGAACGAGATCACGGGTACAAGCAGCCGAAATGGGTTTTCTCAGACGGGTGGCTGGCGTCTTCCTTAGAGATAGGGTGAGAAGCTCAGCCATCCGTGAGAGACTCGGAGTAGAAGCGCTGCTCCTTTACGTTGAAAGGAGCCAGTTGAGGTGGTTCAGGCATCTAGTAAGGATGCCACCTGGGCGCCTCCCTAGGGAGGTGTTCCAGGCACATCCAGCTGGGAGGAGACCCCGGGGAAGACCCAGGACTCGGTGGAGAGATTACATCTCCTCACTGGCCTGGGAACGCCTCAGTATCCCCCAGTCGGAGCTGGAGGATGTGGCCCGGAGAAGGGAAGATTGGGGTTCCTTACTGGAGCTGCTGCCCCCGCGACCTGATCCCGGATAAGCGGTAGACGATGGATGGATGGATGGATGATTCACACACGATATGCACATGGTATTTGTTGACAAGAAGAAAAACATATAACATGGCCTCTTTCTGCCTCAGTCTGCACAGCTAGAAGGTTTGAATTCACTCAGGGTGTGGCCTTTAGGATTAGAATTTGAATATTCTTCCATAACTGTGTGGATTACCTCTGGACTACATCCACACTAACGTGGATACATTTGAGAAATGGCATTTTTAGATTTAGTGCCACCTGCCATCCTTTGACACCCACTTCAAACATGTGTATGTATGTAAATGTAGGATTCAGTGTATATGAGTTTGAGCCTAAGACTAGAGACTAAGACTTGTTGCTTTCATTTTCACCTTTAAAATTATTTTATTTTTTTATCTGTCTGTCTATATTAATGGCTGGATGTCCCATGATTGTTGCTCAATGTTGCTTAAATAATTTTGTGAAGGTTTGACAAAACAATCCCGGCCCTGTAGCTCTTGGGATTTCATCCATTTCATCTCCAGCACTTTAAAGAGGCAAAGTAGTACCAGGGCCATTGTGGAGAGGAGGCCAACATTGTTATAGTTGGTGTGAAGCTTTGTCACAAACTGAAAAAGATTTTGCCACATCATCATACCATCATATAGTCTGTCATTACAACCACTTTGAAAAGGCTCCACACACACTGATGGGATCTGGAGCTGTGGCACATTATAGCTTTCACCATATGGCATACTGTAGCATGTCATAAGGCCTGTCCCACTTTAAGGAGTACGCCAAATACAGCAGAGAACCTTTGTGTGGGAGGCTGTCAGGTGTTTCAGCAAATGCCCCAAAACACCATCTGTTAACATTGAAGTGACAAGGCCCTCTGGAAGTTGTTGTATTTATAATAGAGCGACAAAGTCCACGTAGAGAGGAGGTCGGGGTGGATGGATGGGTCAACAAAACATGAGACTTGAACACGAGAGTGCTGTTTGTTTCCTGTTTCCAGTCAATGTTGGTTTCTTTAAACCATGACCATAATCGTTCTTTACCCTTAACCACGTTTATTGTAACCATGACGACAAAGGTACCTAACCTTAACCAATTTGAACCCAAACCATGATCTTTCCCTAAACCTAACCAAGTCTTGTTTTTTGTGTAATCTAACCAAACTGTGACCATAGTGTTGTCACAGTTGTTGAAGTCTTCAAGGATAAGGTAGGCGAATGAAAATCAATGACTGTCCAGCTTACTTTTGATAAAATTACTTTATTAGTAAGAGGATGAGCAATGTGTTCCACTCAACAGGTCTTCATCAGAGTATAAATTGTTCAAATTTAAAATCTCATCAAGAGGTCATGTGACCTGTGCCACACAACATGTGAGAAGGTACTGCCCGCTTAAACGCTTATAAGACTGTTCCAGGCAGGTTGTGTTTTGTTGTTGCTGTGTTTTTTCTATATAAGGAAGAGCTTTTTTTTCTTCTTTTTCCTGCGTTGTGGTCTGTTGCTGTCTCCTGTGACTAGGCAACTTATATTAAATTGTTTGTGGCAACATGTGTTTGGTGAGAGGTTGTGGACTTAGGTAATTTGGGGTACCCTATACATTTTCATTCACGTAGATACTTCTTTTTTAGAAACACTAGTTTAGCCGGTTGTTGCCACCTCTGTATGTGTTTTAACCCATTTGTTAGTAAGGGCTTTTGTTTGTGTTTTCGTTAAAAGGGCAGTATTAGTCAGGCCTAGTTTTGTTATATTTATTTATTTTGTTTGGCTCAACCACCTTGTCCCTTCCTCCCCCTCACTTTTGAGTGTTCATTGGAACCAGCTTCATTTCGAAAGTAAACTTATTATATATGTATACTTCAACTCTGACTCGATCAATCATTGGTTGTTGTGTTATTGTCTCCATCTTCACCCAGCTACACCTTGAGGACATAACAAAGTAACTGTAACTAGCTCACACATACTGGCAAAAAAAACAAGAAATATATAAAATCACAAATTAAAAAATAAAGGTCAATGAAAAACTTTAGCCTAACTTTGGATTGTTATGTAGCCTCCTTCCCGACAAGCTGGCATGACCTGCTAGTGGATTCCTTAGGTGTTCTAAGGCGGTTTAATAGGCAAGTCTTCAATAAGCCAGAATCCACAGCAGATCACTTGTCCCTATCAGACCAGGGCAGGAAACAGTCCTGAAATGTGTAGAGCTCCCTGTGTGTGCACTGTGCAGCAGACACTGGTTTGGTTTATTAGTCTTAAATCCTCTAACACAGTGGTCCCCAACCACTGATACCGGGCCGCACAGAAATAATTAATAAAAAAGTATTTTATTTTTTACAAGTCTGAAAGATGTTTTATTTTGAAAAATGACCGGATACATTCGTCTGTGCATCTGTGTTTCTTGACACATGTCAAGACCCTAGGCCAAGACGCTCGTCTCAGTCACGTGATACTTAAACCCACAAGCAAAAATGAGTGGAAAACAAACATCTAAGGAGCTTTTTTCGAAAGGGGAAAAGACCCAATGAGGAGACAGAAGAAGAAGAGCCTACGACTTCCCAGAAAGCTGCATTTAAAAGACAATATCAGGTGTACTACCTAAAATACGGGTTTATTGCTACAGGTGATTCTCATGCGCCGCTCTGCATAATACACAAGCTCGCAAATGAGGCAACGAAGCCTTCAAAACTGCTTCGGTACATTGGAGACCAAGCACCCTGAATTGAAAGACAAGCCCTTGGAGTTTTTTGAAAGAAAAAAAGGACAGAAGCAATTACTGATGGCCACCACATCAACAAATGCGAGTGCACTGAGAGTGTCATACTTAGTGACTAAACTTATTGCTAAGACGAAGAAACCTTTTACTATTGCGGAAGAATTTATACCCCAAGATTGGACCGGCTCGTTGCAGAGACACAAGCTCAGGGCTTCCACTAATTCAGCGTGAGTTTTGTATGCACTTTATATTTGTTTTTATGGCGGTCTTATCATTTTATTTCGTCATATTTCTGGGACCGGTCCATGGCGCAAAAAAGGTTGGGGACCGCAGCTCTAACATACCTTCATATATCACCTTATTCAAAGGATGGCACCCTGAAACTATGTACTGAATGTAGATATGCCTATCATTACTTCCTCTGACATCAGGAAGGGGGTAGAGAGGGCAGGTGTTTGTTTCAGAGAAGACGTGCATTGCATTCCCTCATTCATATAATAACTATAAACAGCAGTTATGGAAGAAGTACTTTCACTCATAGGAGCGGTGTGTAGGATATAGTGGCATCTAGTGGTGAGGTTGCAGATAGCGACTGTGACTCTCCCTCTACTCGTTCCCCCTCATTACAGGTTGCAAATGTCAATGAGCTGAGAGCTGTTTGACCCAAGAGTGATGCTCCCTTCTCACATTTAATTCTCTTTAGGGGCCTGTTCAGTGGCAGCAGGTGTGGTTGTACTGGACAGCTTCCAGGTATGAATGTGATCAGGGCGTTCCTGAAAAAGAAACCATTGCTCTCACTGAAACTCCCCCTGAATAAATAAAGGTGAAAGAAAATTATGAAAACCTGCTGTCTTTGTTTTATTGATATTTTTGAAGAAAACAGGAAATTAACAGAGAAAATGTGTTTGTAACATGTCACGCCAACAACATTTGCTCTTAATCCACAGCAAAGAGCACATGAGCTGTGCTGTTCTGTACTGCTTGATGGGGAAGTTATTGATCTCCTTCCGAGACTATCTTGCAATGGCGTCACTTTAGCCGCTACGCCAAATCTGTCCAGGGGCACTAAGGTGCCAACGGCCCCTTCCACACTTCTTACCTCCCTCTTGCTTGGGCCACACCCAACTCTATCTTCATTTTGATCTCAACTACACCTGTTAAGTTTTGTGAGTGTATCTTACATGTCCACAGACAGGCAGACAGACAGACAGACAGACAGACAGACAGTCAGACAGTCAGACAGGCAGACAGACAGACAGACAGACAAGCAGACAAACAGACAGACAGAAACACCTGGGCGCCTCCCTAGGGAGGTGTTCCAGGCACGTCCAGCTGGGAGGAGACCCCGGGAAAGACCCAGGACTCGGTGGAGAGATTATATCTCCTCACTGGCCTGGGAACGCCTCAGGATCCCCCAGTCGGAGCTGGAGGATGTGGCCCGGAGAAGGGAAGATTGGGGTTCCTTACTGGAGCTGCTGCCCCCGCGACCCGATCCCGGATAAGCGGTAGACGATGGATGGATGGAGAAACACCTGGCAAATGACTCAAAACGGTTTCTGTGGTACATCCTGCTGCATTCGGTGTCTCCAGGAGACATTTAGCCATGATGACAGAAACATAGACTCACAAGTTGAAAACAATACCAGCGTCGCTGGTAATCACGTGACATGATACATTGGGTAGCCCAGGTCGCATGCAGGTCACATGGACACTCTGAGACTGACTGTTGCGAGGACAGGTGTCTGATGAGAATTACTTTGGCATGTGAACCAAGGTCAAAGGAAGATGAGCTGCACACACACACACACACACACACACATACACACACACACACACACACACACACACACACACACACACACACACACACACACACACACACACACACACACACACACACATCCACCAGAGGCAGATAATAGGAGTGCACACACATACCAGTGTGTGAGATTAGGTGCCCTTTGTCTCAGATATTTGTAGATGTTGCAAACTGTTTCTTCATTAGAATGTGCTGCATGTGACCTGGAATACTAACAGTGTGACTTGTGATAATGTAAGGATGTTTGTATAGGATCTAATAGCATTTTCACACATTCATAGATTTGTAGAAAAGGACAATATTTGGCAGAACCTGCAGAATTGGGGTGTTGCACTGATGCTACATTGTGTTGACTTATGTTGCTTATCCTTTGTTCTCCTTAATCAAGCTTCAATTAAATCTTCAGCGTAAGACATCAATAAGTTCTCCATAAACTTCTTTGGTCTTAAAACAAAAGATTTACATCACACTACTTTTAAAGTACCCAACCATACGGGCAGTAACAAGATGTGATAGCCTCAAGGTTTGATACACTTGAATCAGCATTTACATCATAATTTTAGGAAATCACCAATCCAGAAAACAGTAACCTGAAAAACCCAAAGAAATCAAATAATTTGTTCTTTTAAAGTTCACGAAAAGGAATTTGAGGGAAGAAGTGAAGAATTGGGGTGGTGGTCTAGAGGTAAGGCTTCCAAATACAACACCAGAAGGTTGTGAGTTCAATACCAGGGTTGCCACCACCTGAGCAACTTAACCCTTGAGTTGTTCCAGGGAGACTGTCTCTATGGTTAGTTCACTGTAAGTTGATCTGTATAAGAGCGTCTGCTGAATGACTAATGTAATATATTGAGGTAATAACACAAGTATATTGATCATTTGAATTTAAAGAACATTTAATTTGAGGGCACACATTGCCAATATGACAGTTAGTGAAGAATATACAAAAGAAGAAGTGAACAGTGTGTGTGTGGGCCACAGGAAAGTTTGTTGGAATCTCATATAAAATAATACTTGATCAACAGACAATCCCAGGAGGAGAATTACCGCCCACACTGTTTGATTGACAGATGATCTGTGAGACGTACATTGCAGAAGCACCACAGCAGGGAACATGTAGAGAAGTATAACAAGGCCTTGGCATCATAAGAGAAAAGTCTTTTAAAAAGTAAGAGGATGACAATATGTTGAGACGGACGTGTGTGAAGAAAATAGAAAACTTGCACAGATTCATCCTCCATACACTGGAAGTGTATGGAATGTTGCATCACTTCTTTATGGAGCAACAGTACATTTTAATATCAGGGTGCTAATTGAAAAACAGAGAATGACCTCCAAGAGCCAGAGTGGAGAGAAAGAAGCCTGAGATTGTCTAATAGAAAACTTCCCCAGGGTTCTACAGACAGTGGTACTTACTGCCACCCAGATTCAATCAGCACCTTCAGATTAAAGACACAAAGCAACACAGTTTTAATTAGGGCATTTAAAGTATGATATTTAGCTGGAATAATAATAGCCTTTGCCTGATGGTTGGTGAAAAGATGACAGAATGTAGTGGGAGAGAAGATAATGGAAAGTGAAAGAAGATGGTCGTTATGCATCAGGCCAAGGTTATTCAAGGTAAACTCTTTTATTCTTTCACTGTGGGGTAAAGTCATTCATGCCTTGCCTTTCATTGTCATTATAAATGGCTCCAAATCTTTTCAGACAATTAAATAAATGTCTTTGTTAATGACACAATTTGTAATAAAACACATCATGCACTTCCAGGCATTGGCTATAATTTGATCTGCACAAAACCTGTGATGCTGCCTCCATCAACAGTTATTAATTAGGATAGAAAACACTTTAATGTCCTTGTGGGAAGATTTGTGTTGTACAATAAAGCATGTGTTAATTTCATTGTTACTATTCTATATCACATGTAGAAAACCATTTCACGTATAAGAAAGGTCACATGTTCTTTTTTGAGGTCTAAGACATCACATGTGAAAAGCATTTTGCCTGGTAATATCACACATAAATCACAAACTTGATGAGGTCACTTTTAGGGGGCACTTCATTTACCTTGTGCTTTTTACATAAGGACACAGGCAAAAGACAAAACTGAAGACATTAAGAATTAGTGCATACAAAAAATACATACAGTACAACACACAAGCATGCATTGTTATCGCATAAACCCTTCATGTCCATAATGTTAAAGTACAAACACAGCTCTGTACAAATGAATGTTTGCAGAGGTTCATGTGTTTCAGGTTGTGTTCCCTGACTGTGATGTTGTTCACTTCACTGTGTACTTTGTTTTCACTTGTATCTCTGCTCACCTTAAATCTCTGTTTATGGTTGTGTCTGTACACAACCATAGTTAAACCTTTAAACATTGAAATATTTGCTTATTGATATATTATATGTTTTTACATCAAGGGAGCAGGTGTCATTTTAAGAATGTTTAACTAATTCAGTTAGAAGCCTAAAATAATGACAGCTCTGGCCTTTCTTACAAGCATTTCCTAAACTTCAAAAACATCCCCCTAGTTAGTCACCTGCTATAGAACCCTGTGTGTGCTGCATCCTTTTCTTCTTAAGAAGAGAAAGTTAGGGAGGCCTTTTAAAATTAAAAAAGCAACAGAGCAAAACCTTCCTTTGTCACCCAGCACTGCTGTGAACTCATGCAGGACCGAGCTATGGTCCGGGATGCCAAGCTCCGCTGGAGCCTGGGAGGCCCGTCAGTCTGGCCTACAGGCTGCTTTCACACCGGTTTATCCACGGCACGACGATCATGAGGATTAGAGCAGTAACTGATAGCAACAAGCCTGCTCACGGCCTTTTGAACATGCTGTGAGAGGCCAGGAGAGAAAGACACACAGCCGAGAGCTGGAAGAGCCAAGTGAGGAGGACAAGGAGTGTGTCCAGGTAGGACTCAGTCACACTGCACGTTTAACAGTGTTGTCTTCCACAGATATATAGATGAGGGTAAATGCACCTTAAGCCATTACACAAAGGTGGACGTTCATATTCATCTATTTTAGTTTTTAGTTTTGTAAATTGTTCGTTTAATTAAGTTTTAATTGAGTTTTGTTTTTGAGATCCAAAAGATAGATAGACAAGAAAACATGTTTGTTTTTTTCTTCAGACCCAGTGTCCATCACGATGGATTTGTTAGGGAAAATTCACAATTTTAAATGTTGACGTTAAGTGTATTTTACTCAATTTATAAATTAATTCTGAAAATGTTCAAATTTAAAGAATTATCTTTTTTACTAAACATTATGAACAACCTGAAATTTCAACAATATTATGCCTCAGTTTATCATTCACACATGTGCGTTACAACTTACAGATCACAGTGTATCTACAAAGGCACAAAACATTTCATCACAGGTATCTGGAACAGTATTTAACTTTATGATCAAAACAACTAATTTTTACACTTTGCAAAGTCAGTTTTGGCCCCCGTACCGCATGCTTGACACCCCTGCTCTAAACCCACGTGAGTTTTATTTTAGGTGTCAGCTGAGATGTTTGAGCTGCTGGCACACATGAACAAGATACTTGCTCTGTGAGTCTGAGAGATGTCAGAACTCTGATTGGCCTTAAAAAGGATGTCAACTGAATTACAGATATAGACAAAAACTTCTGATTGAACTTCTCCAATAGTTTTGAAATCCAGAAGTAAAAATATGTGAGTAAAAACAACACACCGTATGTGTATCATTAAAACACTGCAGGGACACAAAAACGACATTACTTTACATTAACACGTGGCCTCATTTCTGCATGCAAGACGTATTCAGAGGAAGTGAGGGGAATGAACTGCTACAGCTGTACCTTTTTTACTGTTTTCTACTAGTTATATAGCCAACCTTTTGGACATATCTTGTTATATCTTGTTCCTATCATTGGCAGTGATACTGTTCCGCCGACATACTGTACAACGGCCTCAAACAACAATCTGCTCACAAAAGCATTACACTTTTAAAAGCTTGTTTTTGACCTGGAAGGACTTCAGTTTCACTTGTCCTTGTTAAACAGAGCCTGAAAATCTTCTGACCAGTTCAGTTTGAGATCAGCGTGAGCACCCAGTGAGAGCCAGTAGATGCTGATTTGGTGATATCGTGAAGGTCTGCTCTCATTTATACCACAAAGGACTCAGTGAATCTTTGCAGATGACGTCATACAAATCATACTGTGCATTCCTGACTGACACAAAAGGTTTCTGTTTGTCTTGGTTGGTCTGTTTGTCTTGGTTGTCTTTGGTCATAGTTCAACCGCCTTTTTCAATTCCCACTGCCGATCGGTTAGAGCCAAAGTGTGTCCCTGCACTAATTCCCCATCCCTGCGTAAACAGAGCAGACAGAGTGGAATAGGAAGTGTCCCCTAACCTCAGAGCTCCCCTTGTCCCTCCTCCCCCTCAGGGAGGTTTTGTAAAGCGGACAGGAAGCTGATGGTCCCGACTGACCTCTGCTTTGTCTCCCGGCTCATCTCACATCTGGGCACCAACACAATGTAGGAGACAGCAGCATTCAGAGTCTCACAAAACCTGCCTCTCATCTTCACGCTGGACATTCACCAAAGGCTAAGATATGGAAATGATATTATAGATGTTGTTGTTGGTCAGTGTGATGACGAGGCGGTCATCAGTTATCAGTCCTGTGCTCTCTGCTGGGATTTTATTTCAGATATTATAGCATCAAAATTATTGACAATATAATCCTTCAACTGATGAACATTTTTCTCAATTTTGCTTCATATACACTATATATATATACACTTGTAATAATGATGAATTCATGTTTTTATTCTATTATTTTCGAGATCCCGAGATCTTCACAGGCTTCTATGGCTTTGTATTTTCATTGCATTTGTTACAGGCTGTAGATCAGTCATAGCGCAGCCTAACAGTGACGGAAAGATGCTGAGGTGAGCGCTCTGTTTCCGTCACCAACAATGGAGAGTATGATGGGACGATAAACACATCACAGTAATCGAGCGCTTCTACAAATGGGCCAAAAGTATTTCCGTGTCTGATTTATTGATATATATATATATATATATATATATATTTTTGAACATTCTCTTTCAGTTGCTTGGCAGAATTAGCCTCCAACCTCCCTTTTTTACATGACGCAGCAAAAAGTGTGGAGCGCACCTAACGAATAAATAGATCCTGGTATTTCTCACGCTACCAATCCACATGCTGTGCATTATTTCATACATTTAAAAACAATACATTGATATTAAGAATGCAGAGCCTACTAATAATTAATATGTGCATACATCAATAAAGGAGCCTAATATCTGTATAAAACAGGAGCAGCATATATTTTCAGAGGGAGGCGATTCATAAGTTATGCTGTCTGTCTCTCACCATCATGGAGCATAGTGAGATGCATACATCAGATACCATGTCTCTGATTATATTCATACCCTACAACACTGTACTGTTTATCACAATGTGGCCTTATGATCGTTCATTTAGAAGCATTACCCTAATAGGGAGGGTTGATACTCCGACCATTGTCTTTTGATTTTGGTCTATTTCTTGGTTTTTGTTATGTGATTTCTGTCTTTTTTGTTTAATTTTCAAATTGGATATTTGGCACATTTGTAAAATGGCTCCTGTTCATCAGCGCTCCTGAGATTAGATTAAGGTGTAATCGAATTGAACTAAATTATTTTTACATTAGCTCTTTAATTGCATATGTTAATATCTGTAATAGCAGGCTAAAAAAGGACGGTTGACTGAATGTTATTGAAGTTACCATTATCAGCAGCTTTTAATTTGGGGTTACAAAATAACTCATTTGTGTTAGCGCTCAGTAACAGCTGGATGCGTTTTCTTCTAAACTCTTAGAAAACACTGTGGTTTAAAACAAAAGTCAAATCAGTATTTTCAAAGATGTTGACTGACTGTAAGATCAGGTGGATCAACTAGCTGGCGGCTGGTTAGTGCAAAGTGTGCAGTTCACAGGACAAATGCGTAAAGAAGCTCAGAAATCCTGAAAACATTGTGATATCAGGAAACATGAAAGCTCCATTTGTGTCAGAAAATATTTGATATTCAGGAGTATAACAAGCTGATTTGAGGAAGGGAAATATAAAATAAGCAATTGCATTGACATAGGTTGTATAAATGAGGCCATTTGGCAGGATGTTGTGTATATATAATATATCCTTCACTGTCAAGGAAAATCCGTTTATCTCCAGTTTTGCTATTTTAGTGCTTTGGATGCGATCCATAATCGTATAATAAGCTTCAAACATGCATAAAGACAAACATGCATTGCAACTTTTGACTATTTAAAATTGTGTGCGATACTTTGTACCCGTTGTGTTCGATGGTTACTTTGCAGATTACGATTTTACAATCAACACGGAACAAACTTCACTTCTCAACAGCCTTGTTTGATCTTAATGTTGTTTAACACTAGAGAGTAGCCTATTACAAACCATTTAACCAGGAGCATGCAGCACAATATGTATTCAAAAAGTGGAATTTATAAAGGGACCATTCTTCACAAGGAGTAGGCCTATGGCCTATATATTTGGTAGGCTGCTTGAGGACATTTCACTGCTAATATTTATTGTATTTAAACGCAGGGTTTAAATAGAGTATTTACTTTTCATTGTAATTGTAACTTTTATTTAAAGTATTTAAAAGCTTCTTTTTTTTATCACTGGCAATATAGCTAAAACTATCATTTTTTCACGAAAACGTTTTGGAGATGGGTATCTTCCATCTGTCAATGCTGACTGGAGGAGCCTGCCTCTGCTGAACACACGCAGCTAAAACCAAATGGTGCATCCATTAATAAAAAAAATGAAAAACATAAAAAATACATGCAATGATGCTATATTGTACAGGTCTATATTTTATTAGTTTCTCAATGAAAAGTCAGGTGACAGGCAAGGATGTTAGATGTGGTGTATCTGCAGTATGTGTTGTGTGACAGGCCAGCAGGACGCTGCAGGCTGTACAGGAATCAGCCCTGTCAGTACCGGCCTGCGGCTCATCAGCCTAATGCATAATATAATGCTTGGATTCATTGTATTATAGCGTTGCATTTTTTTTTTAGATAACTTTGAAATGAGGAAACGCTTATAATGTGTTTTCTCTAAAGGTTGTATCTGCATTTAAATTGACCGTTGAGCATATAAATGAGTTAGATTATACACCAAATGATGATTCAGACACCTCGGCCACCCAATGGATGGAGTCCTTTTTAATATTTTGGTTCTGCAAATGAACGTGAAAAATAAACAACAGTGTGTGTGTGTGTGTGTGTGTGTGTGTGTGTGTGTGTGTGTGTGTGTGTTGAGGGGGGTGTCAATGGGTTAAATGTGACCGTCTCCAGTTCAGCTACAGAGTAACTGGAATGTGTTCCAACACACTGCCGAACAAATGCTGGACCGATATAACGCGTTTATGTCCATGTTACTCTCATTTTCTCTCCATGTCCGTTCTATTCCTTTTCTCCGTGCATTAATTTACAGTGGAGTCATCCAGCTCCGAGAATCTAAATTGAATTATTTAACTCGAGTTTGCGAACTGGGGCGAAGCTCTATTGGCCTGCCCTCGTGACAAAATTAATTCGTAGTTCAAACCTGCCTCCACGCGCTGGTTTGGAACGCACCTTGTGTATTCCAAATAGGCTACTGGATCTGTTCACATTTACTTCGACCCGTGGCAAAAAATAGCATTAAGAATTATTATACCCCATCTGTGGACAGTGAATGTAAATTGCCCCAAAATGCAATGTAACGAGCAGTCATAAGAAAGAAACTATATTCCACTTATAATTCCATATATAGCCAAATAACGCGTAGAGCTATTTGTAAAAAGAAACGTGACCTAACAAACTAAATAAATGACGTTGGTGCTAATGCTTTAACTAGAATTGCTCATGGCCCAACTGAGTTGTCTCTTGTATTTTAAAAATCCCCCCAAAGAGGAAAGTACCCTATCATGATTACCCCCACCTCACAGTTGTATTATCCGAACAAGAGGAAGATCTCCCCCTAGTATGGCTACATAAAACACCACGTGAGCACCACCAGCATTAACATGCAGAATGTATTATCCACTGCTGACCAGAAGCCAGGCCACTGAGCCCATACGGTCCACACATTAAGAGATCTGACGTCACCGTGACACAAAGTCTTAAACCAGCTGCTTGAGGACAATGAGGCTAACTGTTGCTATATCAGGAAAATGGATGAGAAGTATGCATATTATCCACAAAAATGATCTTTTAAAAGAAAAACCATGAGGAGACTGAGATTGACGGTCAGTGTGTTATAAACTGACTATATATGTGTCACTGACTATATAAAGTTTGATCCATCTCTAGAATGGACCAGAACACTTCTGTCAGTGAATACAGGATTGTAATTGATCCACCAAAGCAGGTAAAAGCATGAACCTGAAGGCCCCTGCCTGTCAGACACAGCCTGACCGTCCTTGTGATCGGTGACAAATCACAGAAATCAGAATAGAAATGCTTTTAATATGACTTATGTGTGCTGCACTGATGCTCTTTGGGAACGATGGTGCAGTCAGAGGTAAACATCGCTTGCAGGTTATCACAGTATCGAAAGTATAGCCTAAACTAAATGTATGTAATTAATTATAGGTCTACATTTCAAGTGGTGTTTATAGGTCACCTGCAAATACAGTTCACCTGACCCTGGTTTAGCACTACATAGCATCAATTCAATTTCTGAAACTTTCTCAGTTCCATTAAGTTATAAAATGGTGATTCAAATCAAATCAAATCAAATCAAATCAAATTTATTTGTATAGCCCAATATCACAAATTATGCATTTGTCTCAGTGTGCTTTACAGACTGTACAGGTTACGACACCCTCTGTCCTCAGACCCTCGCATCGCACAAGGAAAAACTTCCTAAAAGAAACCCCATAATTAAAGGTGGAAAAATGGAAGAAACCTCAGGGAGAGCAACTGAGGAGGGATCCCTCTCCCGGGACGGACAGACGTGTAATAGTTGTTGTGTGTACAGGATAAACAACATAGTACAAATACAAACACATAGTACAAATACAACATTCCTATTTAGTTTAAATGCAAAATAGGCCTTCTTTGACCCTTCCCAGCACAAACAGCCCTGCTCATATCTTTTTGGGCTACTGGTCAGAAAATATAGACAAACAGCTTTGTCTCTTTGTCCTTAAACATTTTAACGTGTGCCTGTGGCATAAAGAAAGATGTGCATGGACCATTGTTTTGTTTTTGTTTGGGTTTACATGAATCCAAAAGCTGCTAACCTGTTCTCACAACAATGTTCAGCTGCACTCAAGGCTGTTCCACTGTATTTCAATTGTGTCTTCTGTAGACTTTGGATACTTAGTATTAGTTCATTATTTCCAGCCTTTACACAAACACTAGCCAACCATCAGCAAGCCTTTAGGGTGTGTTGCAATGTGACACTGTTGACCTGTATTATAATGACATAATGTTCATGCCATGATTTGAAGTAGCTTTTATGGAGCTATCATTTACTACCTGAAAGCTGGGCTGGACGTTATTTTCCACAAATAGAAACCCTAACCCTACAAATTATATCTGTCCCTTTAAACAGTTTAAGTAATAAGAAATGTCCGCTGTAACCTGAACGCATCATCAACTGATTTGGATTGTATTATTCTGCATCTCCAGGGAATTCCGGGAAGCTCACATGACACGAACTCTCCAGCTCTATTGGTCCAAGGCACGTGTCTGAGAAAACCGTAGTACAACGTCATCACAGCGTCTCGCAGCCAATCATAAATGAGAACCAAAATCCGTAGTGAAAGTATTTGAGCGGCGTCTTTATCAGGGCAGTTTAGTTCTGCTGGCAGCATCAATAATTGTGTGCAGGGACCCGGAAAAATTAAATAGACTCTGGTTTTTTCAACTATTTTTCCAAAATAAAAATTGAGCATCAAGTCCAGCCATGAGGAGAAGGCTTTTTATCAGAAACTGAAGCATGATTTTTCTTTGTCAATACCCTAAACGGCGCGTTTTCACAGCAAAAACAATATCAACTATTCTGCCAAAAAAGAAATAAGTATTGCGCATCGACGTATTTGTTTTTCGAGTCAGAAATATTATTATTAATTAATTGAGAAAGTTAGGCGGGCAACAAGAGATTGGAATAAGTACCGCGTCTAGAAGTGCGCAGAGTGAGAGGTGCTGAGGGTGATCGGGCTTCATCATTATGGAAGAAAATGCTCGCCGAGATCCAGAGCGCCCAGAGGACTCCGGCGAGGAGTCCAACCGGGCCATCCTGCCTCTGCTCCAGCCACCTGTCAACCAACAGTCCCACAGAATCACCAACTTTTACATTGACAACATTTTAAGACCGGACTTCGGCCGAAAGAGGAAGGACGGGACTTTAGTCCGGGAGGGAGACAGTCTGGGAGTGATCATACGAAGAGAGGAGCTGGCAGGGAGAAAGTCCTCCAAAACTGGCAACCTGCAGCAGGGTGGAGCAGGAGGCGAGGAGGAGGAGGAGGACACGGGAGCATCAGACGACCAGCATCCGGACACTGAGGCCAGGAGGCCTGACCTGATAGCCGGTAATGTGGCTGTGAAAGGTCGGGGGGGCGGCCGGGAGCGCTGCCGCAGCCCCGAGGCCGGCTCGGCCCCTTCGTCCAAGCCGATGCTGTGGCCAGCCTGGGTTTATTGTACCCGCTACTCAGACCGTCCGTCATCAGGTTGGTGGAGAAATATTGCTCGACCACTTATCGTTAATTGAAAAAAAGTAAAGAAATGAAGGCCGGTCAGGATACTTCATTTCTGAATCCGTTAAAAATGGCTGAATATTATTTTAGAGAGAGAAAAAAGGTCCGATTGCATCATTTCAAGTTTAAAAGCTCTGGGGGCTAATTCTTTAGAAAAAAGAGTGACATTTGATTCTCTGAGCTTTGCAACCCCCAATCCTATTTAATAGACATATCACTTTTAACAATTGACAAACCAGTTATTGTGCCAGCATAACTAATATTAGGCTATCTTCATTATTTCATACTTTCAATAATAAAAAAATGATGATAACATTCCTAGAATAGACACATACCTATTTCATATAAAACAAACTACTTTAAACTCAAATGAGAAAGTAATTCGAGTTGTTTGGGATGGAATTCGATCTGGATTTTGGCTTTAAAAAGACGATTAAGTGGACAGGACGACACGATGTTCGAGAAAACTGTTATGAAAATTAAGTTAAAATTAAATACGAGTCGAACGTAAAGTTAAAAATGTGGAAAAGGGAAGTAAAACCAAGTTTAACGCCATTGTTCCTCAGTCTTCTTTGTTGATATACATTAGCATATTTTTTTGACAATGGGGGGGGGGTCTAAAAAGTGAGGGCCGTGTGCCCCAAAAGAGAAGGATTCGATGTGAAATGAAAAACAGAACTTTAGAGCCCTTCACCCGCCAACGAAATTAATAACTAATCTTTGACGGCATTTCCATGTTATGAAAATGCTGACATTAGTAGATTTGAAGCATTTTGCATTTCAGACTCCCGTAAAGCTTTCTATCGCCGCATCGCTCTGTTTGAAGTGATGGATCCGGCGTTAAATACACAACATTTCATTTGTAAAAACAAAGTGAACCATTTGCTCTAGGCTGGGGTTATTTTACAATTGGACGCATGGTGCACTTGGCCTTTTCTTTGTCGTGATTTAGAAACGCATACAACTGTTAAATAATGTTACTAAAAACAAACGAGCTGCCAAGCGGAGGCAAATGTTTCATGTTGTATCGAAGCGGCGTTTGGAAGAGCCCAAAACGAAGAGAGAACAGTAAGAAATGTAGTTGTTATTGTTGTATGGAAACTCAAAAAAAGTTTCCATCGAGGTCCAGGCCCGAGTTTATGGAAATTACCACAAAGGGCCTTCAGAAAGGTCACGCAGGCTGCAGCTTGTAGACTTTGTAGAAATTAGTAAATACTTCAATTATATAAGATTGTATAAAATATTAGAAGGTGTAAAGATAAAGAACGTGTTGTCAAACCAAACACAGCTCTTTAGTTTATGAACAGCTCTTCTAACTGTTGGATGGCACAATTGATTGAGGCCTGTTATATTTTTACACTTTTACGTATGTAAACCGAAATATAATTTGCCATTCATTGTCATTTATTTGCCATTTGACTTCATCATGATAGAAACGTCTGAATATTAAAACAGAAACAAAAAGGGTTATTGCTCTTTTTTTAGTACTTAGTACTTTTTTAAAAAAAAGAAGGAAAAAGGAGTTTCTATGGTAACAGGGAGGGAAAGAGGCGCCTAACTCCCCATCCTCCATCATATCCTAAACCCACCCCCATCTGCACCCTCCTCCTCCTGTTCTCACTAAAGTGTGCTGCAGCAGAGCTGGAGGACATGCAGCCACCGCCACAGCCTGATGGGTAACTGCTCTAAAGTGGTCCACTGAACATAAGCCTCTGTTTATTCCCAGTTACAGTTGTGGTTGTAATTAAAAGTTCTGTTTAGGAAGTATATCTCAGAATATTTCATTTCAATTTCGCATAACCCCCTCTTTCAAATATTTAACCCTAATAGTTGCTTACAAGTAGCCTGACACACAAATGATAACATATCATAACACACATCATGAAGCAGCCTTAGATAACTCAATTCTGATTAAAACAGTCAGGTAGAACCCCTTTAGCTCATGAGTCTGGTTAATTAGTTTTACTGTCGAATAGTCACACTAAGAGGGAAACCCTTGTCCCAAATTGTTATACATTCTGGATATTTTTATTTAATTAAATTATACTAAAAGTATTCATTGACCCAAAGCAGCAGCAGGACCCCTGCAATCCCCACTAATCACAATGCAAACGTCCAGTGGTCCTTGAGCCATTATGACTCAAAAGTCACCATATATTTTGAAACAAAGGGAATATATATTCTACTATATTCAAATAGTTAATGTAATAGCATGGACTTGTTATTCCCTCGCTTAAGGGGCTTTTTATATAGCACCGTGTTATCATTTGCATTACTCAATAATTTACTACCGAACAACTAAACTCTTCCTCAAGCCCATGAAGCAACATATGATCAGATAATGTTCTTATAATATCTAATATTTATTTTCTTTGTTTTCAGAAACCTAATAAAGGCATGACGCAGCAACGTTTCAAACCTTCTACATTTTGACACAAACGTAAACAGAGGCACGATCTGTTTACTTAACGCAACCAGCCACGGCACACTGTTATAGCCTACCTGTGCTTTTTAAATGTGAGAAAGCTTAAAAGTACTAGCCACTAACACTAACCACTGGTTGTCATATTTGTCTACACCCCCACCCCTACCCAAGGGCCCAGATCCCGCAAACCAAAGAAGGCACCGACCCCGACCCCGAGTAAAGAGGACAAACGGCCCCGGACGGCCTTTACCGCTGAGCAGCTCCACCGGTTAAAAACTGAGTTCCAGGGCAACCGGTACCTGACCGAGCAGCGGAGGCAGAGCCTGGCCGGGGAGCTGGGCCTCAACGAGTCTCAGATCAAAATCTGGTTTCAGAACAAACGGGCCAAAATCAAGAAAGCCACCGGGAATAAAAACGCTCTGGCGCTGCATCTCATGGCGCAGGGACTGTACAACCACGCCGGCTCCAAGGATGACAAGTCGGACAGCGACTAGAGGAGACACGGGGACAGGAGGGGAGGAGAGGGGAGGGGGGGGTTCTGAACCATGCAATAAAATCACTTCAGTACCAGCATTCATATTTAAAACTCAACCTGAGACATATTTGTGTGTATGTGTGTGTATGTGTGTGTGTGTGTGTGTGTGTGTGTGTGTGTGTGTGTGTGTGTGTGTTTGTGTGCAGGCTAAGTGTCCTCAGGGCTGTAGTTATGACGATGTCCAATCCAAGTCAGAAATAGGGCTGCGTAAATCACAGGCAGAAGTGGAAATGTTCCATACGACACAATAACATACAAAACCGCAATTTATGTACAATCAGATGTCCAATTAAAAATATGTGTGGATGCTTGTGAACTGTTAACTTTAGGCCTGCTGTGACCCATGCAACATCTACGTTGAGCCATCTTTAGGCTGCATCAGTGATTTGGGTCTGAAACCAAATATTTCAACATTGGTGGATCATTGCCTATAGACTGTTTAGATGGTGCCGGTAAAAACACGTTTTATTTGTTACCTAAAATGTTTACCAGCAACTGGCAGATGAGCCAATACAGTTAATTTCATGTACCATTTACGTTTAGGAAAAACATGTTTTTTGATAGAATTATCATTAGGCTAAGAAAATAAGGACTATTTTTTAAATGTTTAAACAATATATATGATCTCAGAAACCTCACACATTTTAATCTACTCCAGGATTTCCCCCCTGAGTTGTATTTTTACGTGAAGAAACAACTAGGATTCCGATATTCTAACATGTATTGCAACATTGCCTGGTCCAGTTCCAGGGTCAAAACAAGGTCCAAAGATGGACACCCAGAACTACGAAGGTCACATATAGACATTAACTGTGGACGCACGTTTAGCTTGATGTTTACAGAGATGAGGAAGAGTCACCGTGAAGTGAGCTCCACCTGCCCTGAGACATTACATTTAGACTCATTCCAACACACAGGCCTGTTCAACGTTACACTTTAAATTATAACAGGGGAAAAGCTAAAGATGGACCAAGTACAGAAAACATATCCGCGAGAGGCGGGGAAAGTGACTGAACACGATGAGCTCGAGGGATGAGAGAAGTGGACTGGACAGCCGTCACGCGCACGACACCCTTGTCCCGTGAGGCTCAACTGCTGTGGCTGAAGAACTTTATTAATATGAAAACTATATGCTGAAATCCAAAGATTTTTTCTGCTGCATTCTGGGAACTGGGAATTGAGAGGATAGCCTACTTTGTGTTGTGTGTGTTTGGTAATTTCTGACTTTTTTGGCTATTTTCTGCTCTTTTGTTCTTAATTCTTACTGTGTTTTGTCGGCGTGCTGTAGTGAATGTTTACACGCAGGTCTGGTTGTTTTGGTGTCAAAGTTGCCTTCTACAGCCCTTTACGGCCGCCAACATTTGGGAATGTAACGACACATTTTATATCTGGAATTAAAGGTCTGCTTTATAGAAGCTGTCTGGTGAACACTATCTAATAACCTAATTGGTCCTCACAAAACAACTGACAATGAACCCACAGACAACTGAACACAAAAGCACATTCCAGTCTCGATTTGAATTTATTATCTGATTGTATAGTGCTGGAAGAAAGCAACATACATTTTCTTAAGATGACATCAAACATTCGTTTATACAGCCTATTTGTTTTCTATAAACACTTATTTGAAAACATGTCCATTTACAATAACCAACCAAAACACTCGCTTTTTTGCAAAAATCAAAATGTAGCCTAAACCCCTGTAAACAATTCTCACATGTCCCAAAGCCAGACTAGCATTAACATGGACATGATCTCCATTCATCTCCGACCGTCTGCAGACTGGCACCGCACCCTCCGGCCCTGGACCTCCAGCAGCTACAGGCCGTCATGTCGGCCTCCTTCTACGAATGTTCAAGAAAATAGGCGACGTTTTATTTGTTGTTAACAAAGTCAAATCATTATATTATTATTTATATTACTGCATTGAAACGGGGCTCTGGAGTGTTTACATAACTTATTTTTCCTGCAATAACCTTTCTGTTTGAATACTACATTTGCCAGGTCTTTGCCGGGTCTAAATAATGGAGATACAAACCAAATCGTGGTCTTACGATGCTGTGAATGTTTCTTTTTAATTTTATTTCCTCTCCTGTCTTAAAGGAAGTCAGCTGTTCTTGCATTCAATTACAAACCTGGAGAAGCTTCTGCCTTAGTAGTTAGTAAATGCACCTAAAATATTTACAGTGTTATAAAAAGAGCAGCTGTGTTTTCTACAATGGGATTTTGACATCAGGGCTTTTAAGATAAAATAATGAACACATTTAGTTGTTTCCCCCTCTCAGCTGAAGTTCTTTTTTATATGATGCTGCATGTAAATCATTTATATCATAATGGTGTAATGGTAAATAAAAGACAACAATGCAATTGTGTATTTTCAGAAGATTATTTTATTATATAACCGAAAACACACAGGAGAAATGTTTTCAAAAGATCACATGACCCAAATATTTAGTATTTTACTGTGAAGTTGATTGAATCTGCTGGTGGTTTTATTGAAATATCTTCATAATGTATAGCATAACATTGAGGATCTGAGGATGCAGACACAACATCGGGGACACTTGTAGTCTGCACAGAGCTGCATCAATACTTCCTCACTCATGAAGATTTTCCGTTAAAAGCTCCAGCTACTACACATCTGAAACACCAGGGTATTTTTAGCCTTCGATTTTACATTCACTTCAAAACCTTTTCAGAAATGACATTAGAAAAGGCCGTTTGACAGAGAGGTGAAATCAACTCAAGCAGACCACAGTTCATATGATGCACAACATGAGGCTCCCTGACAAACACTCATGGCAATGAAGCAAGTTTTTAATCAGAAATGTTACTTTAATTAACTTTGACTCCACTTTAAAGGGTAACAAGAATATAACAACTAATAAAGTATTTACACAGTGTAACCCAGAATGTCATTTACAATACTACATCGTTGTCCCACATTAATTAAGTTAAGTTAAATACTGTACACAGTTGTATCTTTAAAAAGGGAAAAAAATCAGAATAATGCTCAGAATTTTTTTTTAAGCAAATAGTTTTTCAAAGCTACACCTTGATATTCTGGAGGTAAAGACAGTTATGAATTGCATTTACAGTCTAATAATGACATTTAGGCCACATGGTTTTAACACATTGGGTCCCAAGTTAAGTAGAAAAGGTAACAGGGAGATTTATAACACTCATATATTCATATCTGATTTATATTCAGTTTACAATCAGTTTGGACAGTTTTAACAGATTGTTACAGATGCCATACTCAGATTCATAAGTCTTTTTCAGCCATTATTGCTGACAGTGCTGGGACCCAAAGATTGGTCCAAAATTAAGAAAAATATGTGAAACTGTATTTTAGGCTGAAAATCATGGCCATAGTATCGTAGGCTATAGATAGTGTCAAACGGATATAAGATATCATGTGGATATCCCACATACATTAATTTATACATTTAGGAAAGAAGTTCATCCTCCTGCCTTTCTTCTGCAGAAGGCAGGCGGCCATTGCTCTGAACATCTCTCAAACTTTGAAGGAAGATAGTTTTTCTGGTTGAATACGGCTTCATCACACCATCACCATCAGATTAATGTTTTTAAGTTTGGCAAAGAAAAACAAGCTAGTAGCAATAGAACAATGTAATAACATTTAATAATAAGTTTGCATGTTTCAAAAAACAAAGGATTTTTAAGACAATGTTTGTGGAGGTTATTCAGTCCATGTTTGAATAAACAGCATCCAGACAAAGAACGAGCAAAATACTGAAAGTTCGGAGTGTTCCATCAGCACTTGCTTGTCTGGGTAAAATATCTGTCAGTCATTACTTGGATTAGTCACTTCCTTGTCCTGATCAGTTTGTCTAAGTAACGGTAGTCTGACCGTAGTTTGATTTGATTTTGATTTGATTTAGTCTGCTACACGATAGATGGAACCTAAAACACACACGACTAAGGACCCACTCATAAAAGTTAAAAACTGTTGAGTAAAAATGATCTGCAAACGCAAAACACACACAAAATAATCTCGCAGTCAAATGAACCAAGTCCACCAAATATCATAGAGCTTCACACAGATAGTTTCTGTATGTTGTTTACCTGAACGTCTGACTGAGGTGGAGAAATAGTTTAGAACAATTTAAACAGAGAGGAAGAAAGAAATATGGAGAGCAGAAGGAGACGCATGAACAGAAAGCCAGAGTTGTCTGACTGCTCCATTGGCAGCGGCAGCAGCATTGACCTGGGCTCTGTGAATGGCTGCAGGAGCCCTCATCTGCATTTCCTTTCTTGGCCAGCTTGTATGTGGAAGTAACGCCCAACGGTCGCTGACTTGATGAGCGGAGCTACTCGAGTAGTGAGGAAATAGGGGGGGGCTGCAAGCTGGGTTTCTATGCACAGTGTGGGGCTGTCAGTCTGAAGGGTCGGGGTGGAGGGGGTGGGGGGGGGGGGGGTATAATGGCCAGAGAACCTGGATGAAGGTCAAAATGATTTGGATATCCGTGCAAAAAACAGCCAAGAAATGGACATCTGAATCCCCAGTACTAAATGAGAGAACTTCCAATTGTTTTTTATGGTGGTGTTACATTTTATAATTGATAAGGATTCGGACTAAATCCATTCTGCTGTTCCCTGGTCCAAATGCTGCAACTACTACACCACCCCAACATGCACAGTTTTGTGACCCACACTGGGTCTCAAAGGCTGATGTAGTTCACATGTTTGTACATTAGGCAGATCACAAAATGTACACATTGTTCACACGGACCTTCATGGAGAGTGTAAGTGGATACCAGTTTATACAAGCTGCTATTCTACCACAGTACGTCTGAAGGCAACAGTTTTTGAAAGCCTCACGACAGCTTCCTTATCTCCCCCCAACGTAATGAATGGTACAAGTGGGGAAAGTTATGCATACGTTCTCTCCTAGGAGACATTAAATATGCTGAACTTGGTTATTTACATGAAAAGCCCACCAACTCTCACACCTCTGTAAACCCGGACAATCACCCTGTGAAGTGGGTCTGCTTGTCAGATTTTCATTTTCTGAATACTACAAAAAATGTCAGATGCAGCCCCCCAAATGGGGTTGGGGGGGACCTGGTCAAATATCTGACAGCATACTGACTCCTCAATTTGTGCTTTACTTTCCACCTCACTACATGCACGGCATACTACTTGCTGGGTTTCCACTGAATGTTGGCACTGGACATAAATCCACACCAGCAGGATTCTCAGATGACTGACTCTTCTTTAAAACACTTTGGGGGATGTGTGTGAGAAAAAAGAATATCAACTCATTAACTGCATCTCCTGGTCTTCATCTCACACACACACACACACACACACACACACACACACACACACACACACACACACACACACACACACACACACACACACACACACACACACACACACACACACCAAAACACATATACATACACTGCTATCACTGCTGGTCCATCCCACCAGTACTGGGTTACAAGTCTAAAATAGATAATAACCTTCAGCTAACAACAGAATCAACTTTTTTATTTACCCTTTTTATTAACTAACCCTAAATGTACATATCTCAACAGAGAGTAGTAACAGTAAATGTTATGTTTACTTGTTGAGGCACCATAGACTGTAAATAAGAAGTGGATGTAGTCACAGAGACATCACCCATTGGTATGTGGACTACGTTTTTTGGCCATAGTTGGTTTTATTTGGAACCAATAGTGACATGAGAGGCTTTAGCTAATTACAACAGAACATCGAACAAGACCTTTTCAGGCGATTAAAACGGTACAACTAACTTTAATGAACTGAAACCACACTGTGAAAGGGTTAAATTTTAAGAAGGAAAACGCGAGGGCTTCCCCCTGCTGGCCATTAGAAAGAATGCAGGACTATGTCTATGGAAACATTTCAGTAACACGTCCTGTTGTTTTCTGGCTATATGCAGAGTATCAAGGGGTAAAACATAAAAAAACATCTTACTGACCCAAAGTTCATCCATCCCCTTGTCATAAACTTAACCCCTCCAACAGGCAGAGGCAAAGGGCAGATGAGCAGAGAAAAGAAAAGTACATATCACAAAGTATTGATGTCCCCTGTGTCTCCAGTCAGACAAAAGACGGCCCATCCAGTCCCCCTTCCCCCCACTGAGTAATTTAGCCATAGTTCTCTAAATGCTTCCTAGTCAAACTTGGAATATGGAATGAAGGGGACGGGGGCTTTGTGGCGGAAATATAATTACGGCCGCTAAAAGCTGGTGAAGGTGGAGAATGGGGGATGACATCAGACCAATTTCACACCCGGGCCCTGGATGGGCAGCCCAAGCCTGGGCCTCGCCGCGCAACACTGATCAAAGCCTGCTGCAGCCGCCCCAAAAGCCAAAAAAAAGGGAGACTTAACTATGCTAATCTCCAGGACAAATATATTTTAATCTTGTTAGAATACAAGTTAATGCCACAGCTCAGTGACCAAACTTTATGCTATCTAGTAGAAGGATACAAGAATACAAAATCACACTTTGTCTCCAAGGTTTTTCTATTCAACAAGTGAATGTTGAGTCTCAGAAAAACAACAGTTGAGGAAATATCAAGTAGTCATACCATATACGTCATAATCCTCTCCAGACACTCTCCTAAAGTGACTCACAGACCTGCTTGTGGCATATATTGGCTATCATGAAAAATAGTGCTCTGCTTAATAATCAATATTCAGATTAGGATTGGTTCATTCCTCAAATATCTCTCAGCAACACAGCTGGTTCTGGAGGCAAACAAACCCAATCAGCAGACAGCCCAGCATTCTAGGAATTACATATTTGCTTTGCTCCTCAGTTGCTCTCCCTGAGGTTTCTTCCATTTTTTCCCCTTTAATTTTGGGGTTTCTTTTAGGAAGTTTTTCCTTGTGCGATGCGAGGGTCTAAGGACAGAGGATGTTGTAACCTGTACAGTCTGTAAAGCACACTGAGACAAATGTATAATTTGTGATATTGGGCTATACAAATAAATTTGATTTGATTTGATTTGACATATTGTATTTATTTATCCTCAGTATTATGTCCCAGGTAAATGTTCACTGTCAATGTAGGACATAGTGTGTCCTTTATGAGGCAGAAAGCAAAGGTGTGGAGGTCAGGGTGGAGGCAGGAGTTCATGTGCCATCACAGATCTGCAGTCAATGTTGCTGTTATTCACCGTAACCAAGATATGACCTTAACCATACTGAAGCTGCCTTTCACAAATACTATAGGAAGTGAGAATCTCAAAAACATAATCTAGGGTTTTGCAGAACCATCCAATATCAATGTTCTTGTCTTGAGTCACTAAACTGGATCATTTTGAATTTATTTTCCCAAAAGTAATTTTTCCATTCACATTAAAACACAAACACAACTTTACCTTTATGTTGTGGTGCTGGGAGGAGAGCTCCAGTAAAGTAAGTTTATAATGCATCGCTGCCTGTTTCTCCCCCCTGTAGTCTCCCTCCCCGTTTCTTGATCAGACATCAAACACTAAAGTCCGATCATCTGAACCACTTCATCTGGAAGTAAAAGGTGTTGCTAATAATCACTCATTGCACAGGAAACTGTGTGCACACAGCTACAGTAAGTACAGTAGGTCAAAGGTGACGCAGGATGTGGGTCTGTAAGCCGTAATACATGTTTTCTCTTTCAGTGATGTCTCCGTGTTCACCTCCACCAGGAACAGCAGATAGGAACGATGCACAACACCATCAACATTAGACCCAGGTTGTATGATATTGGAATTTCTCTTGAATTATTGTTAGACTTTGTTAGAGTTCAGCCAATAACAGGCATTATAATATTTAACTCCCTCTGTTTTACCAATAAGATTATTTATACCCTAAGAGTTGCTCTACTCGGTTCAACTAAAAGCTCAGTGCTCAATCAATGGGCTGTGGAAAATGAGCATTTAACGGGTGTGAGGGTTGTCTGTCACGCTGTTGCCAGTCAGCACCTTGGTAACCCTTGATCTGTCATGAGTGGAAGCTAGGCTTCTTGACATTTCCAAACAGGCAGCAACACAATGAGCTCGTATGAGTCCTACTGTGACTTCAATCCCGGGGCAGCGAGGAAACTAAAGCGGCAGGGAGGGAGGCAGAGTTCCTGCTGCTGGTGTGGGAAAGGCAAACAGATGGACGGGACGGCAATGTGGACACGTGAAGGTAAAGGTAGACTAATGGGGCTCTGTAGAGTTATGTTCGTGTTGTGTTTCTTTGGTGCCAAATTTCACAGCTGCTGATATCAGGTTGATGTTTGTTAACCATGAAAAGCAGGTGCCGTGCTTTGGAAGATACAGCAATGCAATGTTCACAGCATTATGTATAAATATTCTTTTTGTAGAATTAAAAATTCCCTCTGGGGACCCCTTTAGACCCTGACTGGTACTGTTTTATCACATTAATTCTTTGTTGACTACAAAGTTCTGGTAAAGTTGGCTGATCTAACTCCACACCCCCAAATTGTATTTCCGACTGACGCTGACTCATACAGCTCCCTCTGGGGACACAAAAGGCTTTAGATCATTGTTTCACACATGCACTACATATTCATTCAAGGTCAGGGGCGGGCCGTGAATTCTGGACATACATCATG